>NC_058403.1:37232506-37250037 GCF_002201575.2 Neomonachus schauinslandi | reverse complement strand
CTTTAAAAAAAAAAAAAAAAAAAAAAAGAGTCCAACACTTAACAGAATGAGTCACCCAGGTAACCTGACTACAGACAGTTTAGAACAGCAGAAACTGGATTTTAAAACTAGCAATTACTTCAAGTGTAGATTACTACAATAAACTCTTAAGTGGTATCAGTGACGTGGCAGAAGATGATGGGAACTTGTTCTTATGGGTAGAAATTTCATAAAGACTAGTACAATAACATTAATAGGAACAGATATTCTGAGAAGGGTAAAGGAGGAAAGAAGATCAGAGCAACTTGTAGGGTGTCAGCAAGCCACTGTGTCATAGTTTTATTACAGATATCTTAGATCTGGATCCAATTGCCTCGTTTTATGAACAAAATATGTGCAAGGAAAATTACCATCACAAGACCACAGATTTATACAAGATCATAACCTGAAGTAGAATTCAAGAATTTCTGGGGTGACTGGGTGGCTTAATCGGTTAAGTATCTGCCTTCAGCTCAGGTCATGATCCCCGGGTCCTGGGATTGAGCCCAGTACGAGGCTCCCTGCCCAACGGGGAGTCTGCTTTTCCCTCTCCTTCTGCACACGCCTACTCTCTCTCTCTCAAATAAATAAATAAAATCTTAAAAAAAAAACCAACAATTCAAGAATTTCTAATCCAGTGCCTTCAACTATATTATATTGGTTGCAGACAATAGAAATGCCATCACCGAAATCACACATTTTTCTATATTGTATTGTTACTGACAATTGGGTCTTGAATTAAGCTATTATTTTTTATCTAAAGACAATAATAACTTACTCATTTCTGGCAATTACATCTTTTCTATTAAAATATATCATTTGCTAAAATCACTGCATTTTATATATACTCCATTAGAACACTATGTAGATATTTAAATGTATGTATATCTTGATGTATAGCTTTAAAAAGCTATTTTTGTTCATATATTTTTTATAAAGTTTTGTAACATGAAAATTCACACAAATTTTTGAAATAGAGGTCTACTAAACGGGCTTGTGATTAGTTGCAAAGCTAAGAGAGACTGTGAAGTCAGCCTTGTCTTTGACATAGGTAATGTCAGAGCTTACTGCATACTATTGCAACTTCTTTGTCTAAAGGCCATGCCCTTCATTACTAGGGTCTGATGACTGATGACTACAAGATATGAGTTCAACACCATCTGAAAAACAGACCTCCTTCACAAAATAGTCCGAGTTGCCGTCAATGCCAGAAACTCATTTAATAAGTGATATAATCTATCAACAACTAGACATAAAAATTACTAGCCAAATATCTTTGGGAGAAATAACATATTAATTTGAATTCCCAACAAAGCATGAGAAAAAATAGCCTAGTCTACAATATGGTATAAGAATTCAATATACTATAGACATTTATTCATAAATACAGAAATAGAAATATGTACTAATAACATTATTAATGAGATTTAACTAATTTTTAAGCCATCAATTTGTTATTTTTAAACTTCTTTCTATTTTTCTTTAATGTTTAAACACACATAAATACACCCCATGCTGACATTTCCCTAAATGAGTAGCCTTCAAAATTTCAGCAGAAAAAAAAACTGTTTGGAGAACTATACTGCAAATTGTTTTAAGTATAAGAATCCGAGGTCATAATTCTATTTCACTAAGCTTTATAACTCAACTGAAGAAAGCCATATTGAGGAAAGGAATTATATGAAATGAGAACATTTGGCATAAATTATTAACATCTTGAAAGTACATTCATATGGATAATTTATTAGTTTAATGTTCTTACTTTGCAGATTCATCAGTAAGATTATTAGAATTTTATGTCAAATGAAGGTCTTTGTATGGAATCCTTACTCTTCAGAGTGGTACAAACAGAAGGACAGGGAAATAGATTCTGTGCAGTAGATGGGAACTCACTCTTCTAGAGTAGCCTATCGGCAGCTCCAGGCAAAAGTCCATGACTATCAGCTTTGCATAATTAACAAGGATAACAATAAAAATGATCACATTGCTAATATTTAGTTATTCTTATAGTAAAATTAAAAATTCTCAGGTACTTCTTTTAAATCTCAATTCAAGTTTCCCTTTTCTGAGCTACAACTCTTACTTTTCAACAGCACTCCACACCTGATTAGATTCACACACAATCTTGGTAATACTTTCACTGGAAGATGATGTAGAAGATAAATTATCAAGTAATCATTTACTCTCCCAAAACAAGTTTTATTGATTTCCAGATTTGTGGCAATAGATTCTATCTGTAATGGAAGAACCCAGAATTCTATATTTTTCCTTTAGATAATGACAACCATCTCTAATAATGTGTGCTATATCCAATCGCTCTGTTAGATTATATACTTTTTGATACTCTAATTTAATTCTCAAAATAAGTTTTTAAAAAATGCTACCTATTTTTGTCCTCACAAAAATATCATATGCCTGAGAAAAATCGATATCAGATCACAGAGAGCTTTAATAATATAATATAGACATTAATAGCGCTCTGTGTGTCTACGAGACTGAAGCTATAGTACATAGTTTACATTTTTAAAATCTATTAGTTCATCTCCTTGGAGAATCATTTTATTCCTTTATGATTGTTCATATTAATTTCTATTTATTAGACTTCCAAGAACTTATTACTTGGGTTTCATAAACTATTTCCACTATAATACTGTGTACTCTCTCAGAGTAGCCTCCATTTTCATGTGCATTAACTATTAACTCATGTTTATTTAGGCTTCTGTTGAAACTACAAATTTTCCCCAAAGTCAATAGAAATGATCTGGCAGATATTTGAGAGAAAGACAGTACATAAACAGATTGTCAAATAAATACGCGGACTGAAAGATATATCAGGAGTTATCTTTTTTAAATGACTATTTTGAGTTTTCAAATTAATCTATCAAATCTTTAAACTACACTCATAAAAGCAATCTAACTTTAAGGGTAATCACCTAACATTTATATTATGTACTTGTTCTCTGAATAACAGTTATGTATAACAAACTGTGTTTCCATATAGTAGGGTTCCTTTGCCACCGGAGATTAAAGGAAATGTCCTTTGAGTTTGACTTAATCAACCAGCTTTAATTTGTCAAACTAGAATTGCCTAGAAATACTGAATAACATCTTTGTAAGACTGTCCGATTCTCCTGGAAATCCCCCTTAACCCTGGTGCCATGTCATGGATCAGGTCTTTGTCTCCAACATTAGTCACTGAAATACATTTCTAAATAACATCATTGACACAAGTTTCTCCCATTTCATTCCATCTTCCATTCGTTGCCATCAGAAAGTTTCTTTTAAAACACTGATAGAACCAAATCATCCACTTTTAAAAACCTAGGGTGGTATGACACGCCTATCAGAATGACTAAAATTAAAACAACAACAACATGAAATTCTGACAAGGATTCAGAGAGACTGGATAACTCATATATTGTAGGTGAAAATCTAAATGGTACAGCCACTTTATAAAACAGTTTGTTAGTTTCTTATGAAACTCAATATGCAGCTATGATATGAACCAGCAATTGCACTGTTGGGCATTTATTCCAGAGAAATAAAAACATATTCTCACAAAAACCTGTACAGAAATGATTTTAGCAATTTTATCCATATTAACCCAAAACTGGAAACAACCCAGAAATCATGCAATTGTTGAATGATTATTACACTATATTATATTCTTAAAAAAAAAAAGATTTTATTTATTCATTTGAAAAAGAGAGAAAGCGAGCATGAGTGGTAGGAGGGGCAGAGGGGAAGGGAGAAGTAGACTCCCTGATGAGCGTGGAGCCAGACACAAAGCTCAATCCCAGGACCCCGAGATCATGACCTGAGCCAAAGTCAGACGCTTAACCAACTGAGCCACCCAGACACCCCCACTATATTATATTCTTACCATTGAAAACTAGTTAGTGTCCAAAAGGAACAAATTATTGATACATACAACTTGTATAGATCCAAGGGAATTAGGCTGAATGAAAAGAATCCAAACAGTTGAAAAAAGTACATATAATATCATTTATGACTCCATTTATTTTTTTTTAAAGATTAGAGAGAGAGAGAGAGCATGAGCAGGGGGAGGAACAGAAGGAGAGGGAGAGAGAGAATCTCAAGCAAACTCCCTGCTGAGCTCAGAACCTGCTACGGGGCCCAATATCACCACCCTGAGATCATGACCTGAGCTGAAACCAAAAGTCAGGCACTTAACCAAGTGAGCCACCCAGGCACCTTGATTTATGATCCCATTTAGATAACCTTTATTAGTGATAGTTGGGGATCAGGAATAGTGGTAGAGGCAAGGTGGAGCAACACCAGGGATCATTCTGATAGAACCATATCAATGGTTGTGATCTTGTAACCAAGTTTTGCAAGATATTATAATTTTATTATCTGTGTTCTAGTACTGGGATCTCTGTATTATTTGTTAAATGTTATTTGTTATTTGTTAAGATATCACATGAACATATAAATATCTCATAATGAAAAGTTTGATTGAAACAAAAAGTGATGATTTCAGTCTTTCCAAAGAAAGAAGTGCAAACTCCACAAAATTACATATAAGGACAACCAGAATATGGCTTTCAGACAATTTTTATCCTCATCACTCTTTACATGTTCTGCTTTTTCTCCTTACCTTTACCCTGTAATCTACAAACAAGTTAATCTCTATGAAGTTTCTTTCTTACATCACTCTTGTATCACTAAACTGAGTGAATTGCGGTCTTGGTCTGTGCTCTCTATCATTACCAGTGAATTGTAAGGACACCAGTTCTACCTACAGCTTTTTCTCTCTTCTCTGAAAGAATGCATACTAACAGACATCTGCACTATAGCCACCAGGAAGGAGAGAAGAGAAATTAAACAAAACAGTGAGTGTTTTTCTCTATCAAGGTTGTGTAGTATATAATCTAGTTGTAGGGGAAAAATCTAAATTTTAATTTATTATCTGTGTTCTACTAAAAATAATTTAAGTTTGGCATCAAAATACATGCAATAGAGCAATTTTAAATGCATTTATAAAAAGTAAGAAAAATGTGTTAGAAGGAAAAACAGGTATAGTTGTATAGTGCTCACCTACAGGGGGCAAATTTATAATGTGTACAAAGTACCAAGCACTATTTTATGTGCTTTAATTGTCAGCCAATTTAATCAATCACCAATACTACCCTGTGAAATAGTCATTATCTCCTTTATACATGAAAGAAATTGAGGGTCAAAGGAGGAATGTGACATATTTTGGATGCAAACCAAGGTCCACTGACTACCAAGGTTGTACATTTAACCTCCTAAAAATAGAAAATATATTTGGCTTTCTAGGAGTCAATTCAAAGCAAACAGAGTCAATTAAAAAGTTGCAGTGTTCATTATGTGGAATAAAGTTGTTTATGAAAACCATACATGCTCCTGAAACTGAGGACAGAGGTTAATTTTCTCTGTTCTAATAGAAAGGTCAACACTAAAACAATGGTCAGCATACCGCAATAGCATCCTTGTCATTTTCTATTGCAACTAATTTGGTTATCAAATGGGGCTGCATAGATTGCTTGAAACAACTAAAAGTTTATAACTGCTACCCCAACTAAACTAAAAACAAAAATTCAACACATTCAGATTCTATGATACTGAGCTGATGTTCCAAAATTTGAGTCATTAAGGTGAGATGCTTTTATGCCCAATTTGTCCCGTGGCCTGAGTATCGTAGAAAGTCTCAGGCTAGCATGCATGCTGAATCTCCACTTGCAGAGAGTACTTTTTCTGATCACTGTATTGGGTCAAAGCAGAAACAGCACATTTTATTTGTTTGAAGTCTGGGATAGATTATTACTTTCTATAGATTGCTTCTCCTATGTAAGTATTAGAACATTTCTAGAAATAGTTTTATAATACGAGTCCATCTACTCCCCAGTTACTACACACACACACACTCTACACACACATACACACACACACATAAATAATAAAGTAGCATCTCCCTATAAGATATTATCTAGTATCTAAAATAGATACTTGCCTATTAGCAAGAGCCCAGTGTTTTCTAGAAAGGAATGTATTATTTAGGTATTAATATTTTCACATTGATCCAAATAGGGGAGGCAAGTTTATATATACCCAACTCAAAATGCAGGAAATAAAAGTTCAAACTCAAGTCAACTTTTACAAGGTAAAGCAATGATTCAGGGGTCAAATTCTTCTTTAACTTTCCATTTATGTAGTTGATTTTTTAAAGTTTTTACGGAGAGATAGTGAGAGCAGGAACACAGCAGGGGGAGTAGTAGACGGAGAAGCAGGCTTCCTGCCGAGCAGGGAGCCTGATGTGGGACTCGATCCCAGGACCCCAGGATCATGACCTGAGCCAAAGGCAGACGCTTAACGACTGAGCCACCCAGGCACCCCTGTAGTTGATTTTTAACAAAACATTTCTAGTAACTTACATTTTACTTTAATAAAGGATTCATTTTTCACTGCTTTTTGGTTGCCTGAGACTTACTCTAATGAGATTTAAAATAGAAGATGCTGTCAAGGGTAAAACCATGTATATACATTTAGTGGACAGATTATTCTTAGAGTAAGGTAAAAAAAAAGTAGAGAAATTTTTTCGTAACTTAAAATATACCTCAAGGGAATTTGATACGTTCATAAATTGGTCCCAAGTTTTAAGTCTGATAATTCATCAATCACCTTTGAGATGTCTAAATAAAATGCATCATTTCTTATTTGGTACTCTTATTATTGACAATTTTTTTTATGAGATTTTATATAGAATCTGTTTTAAAAATCCTTGGAATCACATACAACAAATTTTTGCTATGTATATTTATGGATTTGTTAGCCATTTGCAGAATTAAATTTTGGAACATTTTATCAAATAATAATTTTGATTAGTTAACAAAATGAAGTAGTAAGCATTTTTTTTTTCTAAAAGCACTGATGTCTTATTAGCATTCAAATGTTATTATATACAACTCAAGAGAGATTTGGAGAGAGATGGCTTACTACAGCTTGCCAGCATTTTGTTTTAAACCATATTCTATACTATATATTTTAGTGGACATTCAAGTACCTACTCATAAACAACTTGGAGTCCCTAAACAAAACAAAACAAAACAAAAAAAAATGTGTAAGTAAAAAAGAATTTAAATATAGAAGGGTCAGGGTGCCTGGGTGGCTCAGTTGGTTAAGCATCTGCCTTCAGCTCAGGTCATGATCCCAGGGTCCTAGGATCGAGCCCCACATCAGGCTCCCTGCTCAGCGGGAAGTCGGATTCACCCTCTCCCACTCTCCCTGCTTGTGTTCCCTCTCTCTCTCTCTGTCAAATAAATAAGTAAAATCTTTAAAAAAATAAATAAACAATTATGGAAGGGTTTTGGAATTCTTTAAATGTAGAATAATTCTTAAAAATATAAATAATATTTAATTTTGTGTAATACTCTACTGAAATTTTCCCAGTATGTAATCTCATTGAATTTTCAAGAGATAGGAATGTTTTATTATCCCCATCTTAGAGCTGAAGCGACATTGTCTTCTCCAAGTTTAGACATCTAATAAGTAGTCATTTAAAACCTGAATTTGTTGTTGTTGTTTAGGGAGAGTAGAGATACAATCACAAAAAGAGATGAGCACTTTTTAAATCAAGATTATTTGAGGGGGGTGTAGAAAAGTGGCATACATCAAATATAATGGGTTTACTTAAACAATAAGCACTTTTGTGCTCTAAAATGGTTTCATTTATCTCATTAATAATTGCCATAATTTATAAGTCTAAGAGGTACCCTGAGATGTAGCATTCCTTCAGCAGACACTATCAGCAAATGTCACATTACAGTTTTCTTCATATATAAACAGAAGCCTCAAGAGACAAAGATGAAACTTCTTACATGAAAGATTATACACTCTAAATGTCAGTCCCTTAAAATACTCTAAACCCTTCTTAAAGATAGTTAATGCAAATAGCCTAAAATGTGCTTCAATTACATTTGAAAGTATTTTTTTTTCTTCTGGACAAACAGGTTGGCAGATACACACACAAGTTACAAAGCCAAACAACGCTATGAGCAATTATCAACAGTGCTATTCAATAAGCATAAACAGAAGAACTCCATGAGGTATGAATAAATTGGCATGATACCATCTGCAATTAAGAACACCATAACCCAGCTAATTGTTTTTGTTCATGATGGCTAGTGAGTCTTTGTCCATCTCCTAAAATTGCCAGATGTATCCTGATTGGCATATGTTAGACCTACCCATATGTGAGACTTTGAGCTATAAACATCTTGTGTCACTATAGAATGTTTAAGTATTCGTCTTACATCTCAGCACTTTTCCATGGAATAACAACTATTCAACATAGAGTTCAAATATTCTGAAGTCCACATTTAGAAGACAGTTATTTCTTCATTGAGCTATTTCTCAGCATCCTAAGGTAGTTTTCATTTTTCGATCATGAACTGGTAGATCAGTATACTTTTTGCATATTTTGCTCCTCCCATCTTATAATTTATAATACCTCGGTATTTATATCTAGATCTTTTTGAAGAACTTATCAATATATTTTTCTGGCTCATAGAAAAACATACACGAATGTATGTTAAAAATATTTCCAGTGAGCACGCATATATAAATACATGATTGGATGTCCTGAAGATAAATCCATCACATATCTTAACTACAAGTGAGTAGTACGTAAGTTGTAGTTGAATGAGTACACGAGTTAAAGTGTAGAATAAAGATTCTATAAACTTTTAAATTCAAGCAATAGACTCTAGGAGTATTAATAAGGGGACAAGACTGTGAAGTGATAGAGTCATTCACTATCTGAGTTAACTCCACCCTTCTGATATGATGGTCCATGGAATGGACTCTCCCATAAGACTTCTCATCTCCTTGAGGCAAATCTCATCTCTAAGATTTCTATTCTATAATTATTATCATTAAACTCCATCTGTTTCAAGAGAAAATGTGTAAGAATGTGAAAATACTTAATGCCAGAGAATTCTATACTTAAAATGGTAAATACTATGTTATGTATATTTACCACAATAAAATAATGCAAACGAGAGAGAGAATACATAATGCTTTCTAAATTATTTACATGCAAGATGCACTTAATAGGTTTGAACAACTAAGTTTATAGAACCATGCTAAGCAATGTTAAAAGGGACAAAATACTTACCGAGGCCTGAAATTATTTACAATCTTATTGTAAAGACAAAACAAACTATTAAAAAAAATTAAATGAAAAAAAATAAATGAAATTCAGGGAAGGGTATTGTTAAAATATTTTGGGTCATATTAAAGACTTGAATAGGTACAAAGCAGTTGTGCATTATTTAAGAGCTAGGTTTTGTTGTTTTTTTAAGAACAGAAAGTATATTTGTAGTAATCAGAGAGGTCCCCTTCTCTTTGCTTCCCAGCGTATATGGTTCCCCTGCAATCGTCATACATAAGAGTCTTAGGGATCAATCATTTATGTGGAAGATTTTAGCTACTTGCTTTATTTTCAGTTGCCTCTGCCTCTGTGGGTCCATATGTAAACAAAGATCTTGACTCAAATCCTTGGAATTCTCCCTTTTTAAAAATTCACAGGAAGGGTGCCTGAGTGGCTCAGTTGGTTAAGCGACTGCCTTCGGCTCAGGTCATGATCCTGGAGTCCCTGGATCGGGTCCCGCGTCGGGCTCCCTGCTTGGCAGGGAGCCTGCTTCTGCCTCTGACCCTCCCCCCTCTCATGTGCTCTCTCTCTCTCATTCTCTCTGTCTCAAATAAATAAATAAAAATCTTTAAAAAAATTCACAGGAAAATGAAAATTGCCAGAGGGGAAAGATGGTGGAGGAGTAGGGGCCCCTATTTCAACTGGTCCCCGGAATTGAGCTGGATAACTACCAGACCACTCTGAGCACCCGCGAAACCAGCCTGAGATGTAAGAAGATCTGGATCTCTACAAACAGAATATCGCAGGCAGTTGGTTGTGAGGTAGGAAGCGGAGAGCCGTGACCCTGCGACCCTGCGGGCAGATATCAGAGAATACACGGCGGCCGGAGGGTGCCTGGCTGTGGGGATCCTACACCACCAGTGAGTGACAGCCTTGTGCGCTGCAGATGGGGCAGAGACTTGCAGACCTGTAGCGTCGGGAAAGAACTTTAGGGCAGCCCCGGGGTGGAAAACCAGACCGGCAGGGTCGGGGTCCCACGCGTGAACTGCAGCACCCCCCCCCAAACCGGAGCGATGGTCACACGTACGCGAACTACAGCCTCCGAGAGGGAAACCTGGTGCGCCGGGGTCTAGCTGGTGAACTGCAACCCCCAGGGGTGGAAACCCCAAGATGCAGAGTCCCGAGCACTCGAATTGGGAGCAGCTGGGATTTTAGAAGCACAAAGGGCAGAGACGTGCCCAGACCTGGAGGCAGGACTGGGAGCGCTGCGGAGGGGCGCACAACCCAGGACGCTGCAGTTTATAGCAGCACGGACAGAAACGGAGACTGTGTGGCCTGGAGAGCTCACTGAAGAACAGACTGCGGTCTCTCTGCTCCAAGGCAGAGGGTTGGAAACGGTCTCTTCTGCTCTGACTCGCGGAAGAGACGCCGAAAGCCGCCAGGGAAAGGCGCCAGAGAACAAAAGCTCCAAAGACTGATTCCCGCTGAGCCCATCGCCCGCCACAGGGGCGCAGGGCAACTCCGCCCAAACAGGGTTGCCTGAGTAACAGCGCGGCAGGCCCCTCCCGCAGAAGACAGCTGGGAAAACAAGAGGCCAGCAACCCTAAGGTCCCAAGAAAACAGGTGCATCTTGCTTGGGTTCTGGTCAATAATTTGGACCCTATATACATTCCCTCAAACACCCATCAACAGAATGACTAGGAGGAGGAGCCCCTAAAACAGAAAAGACTCAGAGATTATGACTTATGCTGCAGATTTACAAATGGATGCAGATATAACCAAGATGTCGGAGATGGAATTCAGGCTAGCAATTGTGAAGACAATGGCTAGAATGGAGAAATCAATTAATGGCAACATAGAGTCTCTAAGGGCAGAAATAAAAGCTGACTTGGCAGAACTTAAAAATGCTATCAATGAGATCCAATCCAATCTAGATAATCTAACAGCTAGGGTAACTGAGACGGAAGAGAGAATAAGTGATCTGGAAGACAGTATAATAGATAAAAAGGGAAAAGAGGAGGCCAGGGAAAAACAACTCAGAATCCATGAAAATAGAATCAGAGAAATAAGTGACACCATGAGGTGTTCCAATGTCAGAATAATTGGAATCCCGGAGGGAGTGGAGAGAGAGAGAAGGCTAGAGGATGTATTTGAGCAAATCGTAGCTGAGAACTTCCCTAATCTGGGGAATGAAACAAACATTCGAGTCCTAGAGGCAGAGAGGACCCCTCCTAAGATCAAGGAAAATAGGTCAACACCCCAGCATGTAATAGTAAAACTTGCAAATCTTAGAACCAAGGAAACCATCTTAAGGGCATATAGGGGGAAGAGATTCCTTACGTATAGAGGGAGGAACATCAGAATAACGTCAGACCTATCCACAGAGACCCGGCAAGCCAGAAAGGCCTGGCAAGACATATTCAGGGTACTAAATTAGAGCATATATCAATGAATTAGAAACCAGAAACACAGTAGATCAGATCAACGAAACTAGAAGTTGGTTCTTTGAAAGAATTAATAAGATTGATAAACCACTGGCCAGACTTATCCAAAAGAAGAGAGAAAGGACCCAAATCAATAAAATTATGAATGAAAGGGGAGAGATCATGACTAACACCAAGGAAATAGAAACAATTATTAGAAATTATTATCAATAACTATATGCCAATAAACTGAGCAATCTGGATGAAATGGAGGCCTTCCTGGAAACCTATAAGCTGCCAAGACTGAAACAGGAAGAAATTGACAACCTGAATAGGCCAATAACCAGTAACGAGATTGAAGCAGTGATCAAAAACCTCCCAAAAAACAAGAGTCCAGGGCCTGATGGATTGCCTGGGGAATTCTACCAAACATTCAAAGAAGAAATAATACCTATTCTACTGAATCTGTTTCAAAAAATAGAAACAGAAGGAAAACTTCCAAACTCATTCTATGAGGCCAGCATTACCTTAATCCCCAAACCAGGCAAAGACCCCATCAAAAAGGAGAATTTCAGACCGATATCCCTGATGAATATGGATTCCAAAATCCTCAACAAAATCCTAGCTAATAGGCTCCAACAATACATTAAAAGGATCATCCACCACGACCAAGTGGGATTTTTCCCCAGGATGCAAGGGTGGCTCAACATTCGCAAATCAATCAATGTGATAGAACACATTAATAAGAGGAGGGAGAAGAACCATATGGTCCTCTCAATTGATGCAGAAAAAGCATTTGACAAAATACAACATCCTTTCCTGATTAAAACTCTCCAGAGTATAGGACTAGAGGGAACATTCCTCAAGCTCATAAAATCCATCTATGAAAAACCCACAGCAAATATCATCCTCAGTGGGGAAAAGCTGAGAGCCTTTCCCTTAAGATCAGGAACACGTCAAGGGTGCCCACTCTCACTCGTACCGTTGTTCAACATAGTACTAGAAGTCCTAGCAACAGCAATCAGACAACAAAAAGAAATAAAAGGTATTCAAATTGGCAAAGAAGAAGCCAAACTCTCTCTTTTCACAGACGACATGATACTTTATGTGAAAAACCCAAAAGACTCCACCCCCAAATTACTAGAACTCACCCAGCAATTCAGTAATGTGGCAGGATACAAAATCAATGCACAGAAATCAGTTGCTTTCTTATACACTAACAACGCAACTGTAGAAAGAGAAATTAAAGAAACGATTCCATTTACAATAGCACCAAAAACCATAAGATACCTCAGAATAAACCTAACCAAAGAGGTAAAGGATCTATACTCTAGGAACTACAAAACACTCATGAAAGAAATTGAAGAAGACACAAAAAGATGGAAAAATATTCCATGCTCATGGATCGGCAGAATAAACATTGTTAAAATGTCTATGCTACCCAGAGCAATCTATACCTTCAATGCCATCCCGATCAAAATTCCAATGACATTTTTCAAAGTGCTGGAACAAACAATCCTAAAATTTGTATGGAATCAGAAAAGACCCCGAATCGCCAAGGAGATGTTGAAAAAGAAAAACAGAGCTGGGGGCATCACGTTGCCCGATTTCAAGCTATATTACAAAGCAGTGATCACCAAGACAGCATGGTACTGGCACAAAAACAGACATACAGACCAATGGAACAGAATAGAGAACCCAGATATGGACCCTCAACTCTATGGTCAAATAATCTTTGACAAAGTAGGAAAAACCATGCAATGGAAAAAAGACAGTCTCTTCAAAAAATGGTGCTGGGAAAATTGGACAGCCACATGCAGAAGAATGAAACTCGACCATTCTCTAACACCACTCACAAAGATAAACTCAAAGTGGATGAAAGACCTCAATGTGAGACAGGAATCTATCAAAACCCTAGAGGAGAACATAGGCAGTAACCTCTTTGACATCGGCCACAGCAACTTCTTTCAAGATACATCTCCAAAAGCTAGTGAAACAAAAGCAAAAATGAACTTTTGGGACTTCATCAAGATAAAAAGCTTCTGCACAGCAAAGGAAACAGTCAACAAAACAAAGAGGCAACCGACAGAATGGGAGAAGATATTTGCAAATGACACTACAGATAAAGGGCTGGTATCCAAAATCTATAAAGAACTTCTAAAATTCAACACCCAAAAAACAAATAATCAAGTCAAAAAGTGGGCAGAAGAGATGAACAGACACTTCTCCGAAGAAGACATACAAATGGCTAACAGACACATGAAAAAATGCTCATCATCATTAGCCATCAGGGAAATCCAAATCAAAACCACACTGAGATACCACCTTACACCAGTTAGAATGGCCAAAATGGACAGGGAAAGAAACAACGGAAGTTGGAGAGGTTGTGGAGAAAGGGAAACCCTCTTACACTGTTGGTGGGAATGCAAGTTGGTACAGCCACTTTGGAAAACAGTGTGGAGGTTCCTCAAAAATTTAAAAATAGAGCTATCCTATGACCCAGCAATTGCACTACTGGGTATTTACCCCAAAGACACAGATGTAGTGAAAAGAAGGGCCATATGCACCCCAATGTTCATAGCAGCAATGTCCGCAATAGCCAAACTGTGGAAAGAGCCAAGATGCCCTTCAACATATGAATGGATAAAGAAGATGTGGTCCATATATACAATGGAATATTACTCAGTCATCAGAAAAGATGAATACCCAACTTTTATATCAACATGTATGGGACTGAAGGAGATTATGCTAAGTGAAATAAGTCAAGCAGAGAAAGTCAATTATCATATGGTTTCACTTATTTGTGGAACATAAGGAATAACATGGAGGACATTAGGAGAAGGAAGGGAAAAATGGCGGGGGGGAATTGGAGGGAGAGATGAGCCATGAGAGACTATGGACCTGAGAAACAAACAGGGTTCTAGAGGGGAGGGGGGATTGGTTAGCCCGGTGATGGGTATTAAGGAGGGCACGTACTGCATGGAGCACTGGGTGTTATACGAAAACAATGGATTGTGGATCACTACATCAAAAACTAATGATGTATTGTATGGTGACTAACATAATATAATAAAATTAAAAACTACAAAAAAAAAAAAAGAAAATGAAAATTGCCCTTAGAACCTACTTGTGAATTCTAGTGGCCCTGTATAGATCTGGGACTTTGTTCAGCACAATCTATGGCTTGTACATAAAGATCAAGAAAATTGAAAATAGCACTCCTCTATACATAGCCCCTCCCCCCCCCACACACTCCTTTTCTGACTACTTTGCTTGCACTTTTAAGGGGCAGCAAAACTAGTCGTTTTCTTCTAACCTTGAGACTATGAATACACTGCTCTTTCACTACACTAGATCATGTATGTTTAGCATTGCAAAAAGTTAGTCCTATTACAGTCTTAATACAGTCTTATTATGATTTTTACTTGACTAAGAGTTGTCATGCCTTGTTTTAAAGTATTTACAAATTTTATTTAATTGCAACTAGATGTAGATTTTAAAAGAATGGCTCCATTCTAAAAATATTATTTGAGGGGTGCCTGGGTGGCTCAGTCGGTAAAGCATCTGCCTTCAGCTTGGGTCATGATCCCAGGGTCCTGGGATGGAGCCCCACGTGGGGCTCCCTGCTTGGTGGGGAGTCTGCTTCTCCCTCTCCCATCTGCCTGCTTGTGTTCCCTCTCTCGCTATGTCTCTGTCAAATAAATAGATAAAATCTTAAAAAATATATTATTTGAAAATAAATATATATGGAATGCACAATTTTACATCCTTAAGATAATCCAGTGTTGCTTCTCCTTGTATTATTTTTGTCTCTTTATAATTTAATAATATCAATTGATTAGTTCAGTTTTGGTCTCATGCTTCAATTAAATTACCTTTTCTCCCCACAAAAATTCCCTATTCTTGCAATATGTGGAATCATTTTCTAAGTCATAAAAGTTCTAAAATGGTGGTATGGGTAGGCAGGTATTTGACTTAATATCAAATTTCCACTTTAATCTACTCACTCAACTCCTGAAAATCAATACTACTATAAGCAGATTTTACTGCAGGTACTCTGCCAGATTTGATACTGTTTGAATAAATTTTATGAGACATTGTCCTCTTAACCCCAACAGAATTTCACATTTTTAATAATTTATCAAGTTCATTTTCTAGGTGATTTTACATTCTGGCACAGTCGTGTTACCTAATAATTTTCTAATAAATGGAACGTTATTTTCCCATGTGATATTGGAGCATCAGTGTCAATTTATAAATTGAGAAAGATGATAGAAACCAAATGTTACAGTATGGTGCTGTGTTTATATTTCAAGGAAACTGAATAGACAATATAAGGGCATTATTGCCTTTCCTGTACAATGGCTTTCTGGAATAAATGTTATTAAGTCACAAGTAAGATGTTTCTGAACACTGATTAGCTTTCTAATGAAGAATAACATGGAGACTGGCATAGCCATATGTGGACAAGTCTCTAAAATGGGGGAGGCAAACAGATTTAGGCAAGCGGTATACAGTATCACAGAAGCAAAATATAGTAAAATATATTATTGGCTCTCATACTCTCATACATCTGTTCCCCCTTTAACCACAGAAAAAAAGTAAATAGAGGAAAAAGATGAGTGTGTCTATATTTTAGATCAGGCTATAAAATCTGGAGAAAAGTGTATTTTCCTGGGAAATTAATAAAAATGGAACTATCAGTTAAGATTCTGCCATGCATTAGGAATTATGCTAAATGCTTCATGGATGTCTTTTGATTCAAAGTAGTTATTATTATTCTAATTTTACAGTTAACAGTCTTGAAAAGGTTCATAAGACTACTAGTAAAACTCAAGCCCAGATGTTTTTTTTATTCCATGGTCCCCCCAAATCATGAATAGTGTTAAGGCAAGAATTCATCCTTTGCTTAGTGACTACTACCCAGCTTCAACTATCAAGGTTGACATAAATTTATGAGAACGTCTTTAGCTTTACTGGACCTCTGTTCTTTCACCTATAATCTGAGATGCTTTTTCAAAAATTTCTTTGGATTTTTCTTGATCACTATCTCCCTTTAAAAAAATGTTATTATTCTTTCTTGCTTATTTCCTGCTTTTGTTCAATGAGAAGTGCCACTTCTTTAAAATTGTAAAGCTGATATAAGTAAAAGCAAGATATTTAGGAAATTTGAATAGAGTCTTAAACTCTAAATGTCTTGCATATTGTTTACCTTTAAAAATTTAGCACTCGACACAATGTCTGTCCATAAAAAAAAGGACAGGTATAATATATTTTCATTGAATGAAGGAACAGATGAACAGATGGTTTTGTTCAGGGCTGTGTCCCCAATGCCTAGAACAGGAGGTGATAAATAGAAGACACTCAAAAAAAAATTGACTTCCTCCTGTTCTGAACTTTTAAGCAACTTTATGTAAGTCAAGGTCCTTTTATTATGGAGGATCAAATCAGGAAATATGTAAAATATGCAAATAAGAAAATACAGCAAAATGTTTACATTTGATGTTGGGGCTGGGTTCATGAATGACCATCATCCTATTTTCTGTACATTGTCAAGTTTAATTCTTTTACAGGTTAAACTATTTGAATAATGACCCACTCAGAACTAATATCAATAAGTAACAAACCATGGCAATTTGGTGACTGAGAGTTGAGAACATTGGTCTGTGATCAAAACAGGAGGGAGTAAAAGAAATGCCTCATTGTGGGGCGCTTGGGTGGCTCAGTTGGTTCAGCGACTGCTTTCGGCTCAGGTCATGATCCTTGAGTACCGGGATGGAGTCCCGCGATGGAGTCCCGCATCGGGGCTCCCTGCTCCGCGGGGAGTCTGCTTCTCCCTCTGACCCTCCTCCCTCTCATGCTCTCTGTCTCTCATTCTCTCTCGTGCAAATAAATAAAATCTTAAAAAAAGAAAGAAAGAAAGAAAGAAAGAAAGAAAGAAAGAAAGAAAGAAA
>NC_058403.1:37095248-37232496 GCF_002201575.2 Neomonachus schauinslandi | reverse complement strand
AAAGAAAGAAAGAAAGAAAGAAAGAAAGAAAGAAAGAAAGAAAGAAATGCCTTATTGTGGAAAATGGAAAGGAAAACATCCTGTACTTGCACAATGCAGCCTTCGAATCAGCACTCTTTGCTTTCAGTCTCAGCACTGACTTTTCGGGCCTTCCAATTTCCTCCACCAGGGGCGTCTGCCTCTCGAGTTGCAACAGCCCCCGTAGGGGTGCTTTGGCTGTACTTGACAGTCACAGTGTAAGAAATTAGCCAAGCGCTTGAATCTGGGTCTCCCCCCCCCCCCCAATTCATTCTTTCTTCCCTCTAAATTTTAAAGATTTTTATTTATTTATTTGACAGAGAGAGACTCAGTGAGAGAGGGAACACAAGTAGGGGCAGTGGGAGAGGGAGAAGCGGGAGAGGGAGAAGCAAGCTTCCCGCAGAGCAGGGAGCCCGACGCGGGTCTCGATCCCAGGACCCTGGGATCATGACCTGAGCCGAAGGCAGACGCTTAACGACCGAACCACCCAGGCGCCCCCCCTCTAAATTTTAAAAGCAACATTTAGTGCTTCAGCGTGTTCCTTGGCAACTTCTATCTTGCTTGAACCACCATCCGTAATGGTATGAACACGAAATGACTCCTGCCAGAAACTCAGGTTCTGTGGCATCAGCGGCCCTGCTGGTCATCAAGCCAGTGCACCTGCTGCTGGGGCAGAATCAGGCTGTTGATAAAACTGTAATCCCCTCATGGCTCACCAGCTTAGCTTTGAAAGCAACTGTAGGCATATAGGAATGTTTCACCGAAAGAGTGAAGACATTCCCAGGAATATTCTTTTTTTTTTTTTTTTCTATCAGCTTTCTTCTCATGTCCTTAATCCATAAACAATCATTTGTATGCATTTCAGAACTAGCAGAGGTGTGAGTTAATTCTCCAAACTGGAACTATGACTCAAAGAACTCCTTCCCATTTCCAAGACACTTAGGCAGTCAACATAGACATGTCTATATTAATTTCTTTAGGGAGGCTGAGAAGGAGGTGTTTGGGGTAAACTTTCTCTCAGTTGGGAAACTCTAATCTGATAATTTCTTCATTCCTTAAACTTTTAATTTAAATTAATAATATCATTTTTTTTTAAGATTTTGTTTATTTATTTGACAGAGAAAGAGAGACAGTGAGAGAGGGAACACAAGCAGGGGGAGTGGGAGAGGGAGAAGCAGGCTTCCCGCGGAGCAGGGAGCCCGATGCGGGGCTCGATCCCAGGACCCTGGGATCATGACCTGAACCGAAGGCAGACGCCTAACGACTGAGCCACGCAGGCACCCCTACACTGAATGTTTTTGTAGATAATCCTTACTAAATAATTTGATGCTTTTTCTTAAAAGTTATTATATATTTGGAAATCAAGACCCTAAAAAACCCTTAACATATTCCAACACAAGCTGTTGTAGTATTCTTTTTATTATTTATTTATTTATTTATTTTTAAGATTTTATTTATTTATTTGACAGAGAGAGACATAGTGAGAGCAGGAACACAAGCAGGGGGAGTGGGAGAGGGAGAAGCAGGCTTTCCACCGAGCAGGGAGCCCAACGTGGGACTCGATCCCAGGACCCTGGGATCATGACCTGAGCTGAAGGCAGACACTTAATGACTGAGCCACCCAGGCACCCCTAATAATATCATTTAAACAATTGCCATCACTGAATGGAGTTTCCCCTCCACTTACCTTCTAGCAAACCTTGGCTTGTTTTTAAACACAACAGAAGTGAAATTTGAATTGTTGCTGCAGAATCATGACCTAGGTAATATAAATAATTTTGTAAAGAAAAAACAAATGTATGTTTGTTCTCAATGCTTAACTTGAGTTTCCATAAAAAAAAAAAAAGAAACAGCTAAAGACACATATACTATATAATTCCTCACTAAACCTCTGTGATGGAAACAAGCTGTGGCTTATAAATTTGTTAATATATACTAATTAAGGAGCTTAATAAGACATTAATAGTCCATGTCACCATAAAATACAGACTACATTCTGATAAAATGGAAAGAAACCTAAAAAGATAGGCCATTGCCATTAAGAGCTTGAATAAAAAAAATGTATAGGATCTCATGTTTATCAAAGTAAATGCCTTTTTTAAACATAAAAGAAAAATCTAAAAATAATAAATGACTTTTATATTAGAAGTAAGACTCTTACTAAGTATGATTTAGATAAAATATTGATGTTTATATGTGCTTATATTTTGCATTTATTTATACCAGTTACGTTCATAAATGTATAAAATGTAACATGTAACAACATAACAGATAACTAAATAAATGCAGAGTAAAATTCAAAAGATCTCAGAAAAGAGACCTAGGCTATTTGAAAGGTACTTAAAAATACTCGAGAAAGTGTATGCATAAACAGAAATATCATGGTCAAAACAAAGATAATTTAATCTAACTCTCATATAATCAAATGCATACTTATCAGTCTTTTCCTTGGCCTTTACAAATGGGTTTGGCTTGCTGTCTGTTAAAGAAAATCCATTTCTGGCAAAGGTTTTATACATAAGAGATCTAGTTTATTTTGATAAAATTAAAATTTAAAGACCACTTCTCTCCATGATTGTTTTGGTGCCTGTAAGACTTCCAAATGAAGGAGATGCTTTAAACATATGGATGGGGTTAAGATGCCATCTGTACCCTGCATGGGACCTCATACATACTAAATATTGGGATAGCTTTTCAATCAACACTTCTCCAAACTGAAAAGCAGAAGAAACAGAGACTTAAGCTTTGATTATAAAAACTTAAGTTATTGTTACCAAATAGATGCAAGGATATAATGTACAAATACACATTTACATAGCAGATATTCTAGAAAATGTTACTGTGGAAAACTGATGGGATTATCAGAACCATAAATTTAGGTCTGCTGAATTCTAAATTAACTCATTGTATACTTAATAAATTGTCTAGTAAGATAAAAGCATCATCATACTGACTACACTGTTATGATATTTTGAAAGCCATTTTGAAAAGAAAATTCATTCTACATTTTATATGACAGATGCAACATCATTATTACTATTTATTTTCTATTCCCCAAATAGTGGCTCTTATGATAGCCGATGTTCACTGCAAACCACGAAATTAGTCCATCTTTAGTTTAAAGCACAAAATTTAGATGCAAAGCAATAAAGTCAGGCTTCCCTCTCCAGATATATTTATATTACTTATAATGATTTGCATGTATCTAATGAGCAGCACATGAGCATATAGATTACTGATAAAGATCACTGTGGGATTGAGAAACAACGATGACACAATTCTCCTCTGTCTCACACACACGCACGCACACACACACACACATCAGGGAAGTGTTTATGGTCTGCATTCTTAAGGTCAAATTAGAACTCATTTTATGAGCAGAAAAGTAAATATGAGAAGTACCTAAAAGGCATACCATCTGCTCCCTTTTCTTAGTCTTCAAATGTTTTGTCTCAAAACTGGCTTTGCATTTTCAAATAAAAAAATAAAATTTGAGACAAAAAAAAAACTGGCTTTGCATTTACAAATATATTTATGCCTTTGGGATTAAGCATGAAACTGAATTTTGAGTAACACTATTATCATCATAACGATAGTGAAATAATTTCTCATGAAGGATAAGGTCTTGTGGCCAGGGAACATGGGATGCAGGATGAGGAATGGATTCAGTAACGGATTAAGTGTTCTCAAAATGCAAGAGGCAGAATGAGCCTATGTTTATTTGTGGCTCAATTACCTACAACGAGGTGAGTCATTTTGTGTTGTCAATATACTCATAACAGAAGTACAGAATTGTTGTTACAATAAAATACTTTGGTTGTATGCATGGTCTCATTCTCCTTTATGAAAAACACAGGGAGGGATGCATTTAATTCTTAAACAGAACCACAAATTGGGTTTAGCATTAGTGATAATTATATTTAATTATGTTTTGTTTTGCTAAGAAACTCCTACTCAGAAATGGGGGAAAAAAAAGATTTAAAGGAATAAATTGAACAGGGTAAACACCAACTTAAATTTTTCTATTATTTTGAAAAATTGGAAGTCTACTATTTCAATAATTGTTGGTTATTATTTTATTTCCATTCCTACTTCAGTTTCTCTGATCTCTGTCCTCTCTAAATTCACAAGGAGCAGAGATAATTTTTATCTTAGTTGCAATTAAATACACACACAAACACGTGTGTGTATACATTTGTATATTGTTTTAGCCCAAACTTTTATTTTTGTTTATTTTCATTTATCACCTTGGGTCATTCTGATAAGAAACCTTGAGGCAATAAGGTAAATCTGATTATAACATAGTTTTCCCCTACCTTCTCTAAAAGGGGAAAAAAAAATGTTCTTGTTGATTTATAACTCTCCATCCTTCCCTGCACTGATCTCTTTTTTCTGGTTTCTGTTATGCAGTCACAAGGTTACCACAAAGTGACATGAAAATGGTATTAAAATAATAAAGCCAATAATTCAGAGTAAATGGTTTAGGAGTCCTGCTTGAATACCTTTCAAATTCGTTCATGAATAAAGAACCTTATTTTATTGGACTAAATATATTGTCAAAATCTAGAAATTTATTCACATTGACACTGTGAATTATTTTCTAAGTTCAGTAATTTTGATGCCTGTCCAGATTTGTAAATCACCACAGAGTTGCCTAGGCATGCACAGGATATTATGTACATTGTAAAATGATCAGTAAATGATTTCCTGTACTGTTGTTCTTAATGAGAGAATACAAAGTTGTTCAGAGAGCTACACTCGTGAAATAAATCACTTCTGCTGACCTAGCGCAACCTGTGCTTTCTCTCAACTGAGCTGGTGAACATTAACGGTTTGAGGGAAGTTTCAAGATTTCAATAATCACTGCTACTACTGTAAATTGCATGGATTTTACAATTTATTTACGTTATATAATTCTTTTAATTTACTTTAAAACATTGTGAATGGTAACATTGTTTAAGGTAAATCTATGGACATATAAAAAGTTACAGTATAGTTTTTGAGGTTATATTTTTAAAGTATTTAAAACAAAAATATATGTTTATATGAATATATATAAAATATATATATGTACATATACTGACAATACATATTAGTTATATTTGTGGGCTTACTCTGGATTTTAGTTAAATATAGAAATCTAAAATATTTAAATATATTATTAAATCTTAAAATACTTAAATATTAAAAATACATATTTGAAGCATAAAATATTTCAAAATATCTTTCCAATTTACAAAAGCTACAAACCAATCCATAACCTAGGTGTGTTTGTGTGTGTGTATATATATATAAATATATGTATATTTTGCTGTTGTTGTTAATAAAGAATAATGGAAATGACACTGTATGAATCCTGTCCTATGTAACGTTGGAGATTTGATTTAAAATACCTTAGGAAACAAAGGACAATGTAAGGATATACTCAATAGGAAATGATAAGGTATTTCTAGGTCTCATATAATTTATTCTTGTTTTTTCTAGCAAACATACTGAGCAATTTAAAAGTATAACATGGACTTAGTGTACAAATCAAAATAACACCAAATTTCAAGGTAGGTTCATTTCCTTCCTGCTTTCGTGCATATTATCTTGTGACATAATTACTTTCGGTTATATGAAATATATTTAAGTCAATTTGAATCGCACTGAAAGACAACAAATACTACTATACACCCCATCTTCTTTTCCTTGTCACTATTTTTGTCAGTATCCAGACCAAGGTAGTTATTTTAAATCAAGAATAACAGCATCTAAAATCCTATGGAAAAAGTGTTACCTTGCATTGTAAATGCCAAGCAAGAAACGGGGAGTGTGATGGAGCAACATAGATTGCTTCAAGTTGTTGAAAAGCATCAAATTCACTGGCAATTATCAAAAGCTATGTTCACACATGCTGAGTATAAGCCACCATAAAACATTTTTTGTATATAAAATACTCATACAATTAGTGTAATAGTTTAACTAAATGATTTACCCTAACCGTGCATTTTACTTTACATGTAGAAACACAGCAAAAGCACTGTCATACTTAGATTTTTTTAAATAAGATTGTCAGATTTTAAATTGAGTAATGCAACGATTTGAACTATATTTTTTAAAGATGAGTAGAGGAAGAATAAACCCATGTCAATTTTAAAGTAAACAAAATTAAAATTTCCCTTATGCTCTTATATTTAGATGCATATCTTCACAAAAATATGACAGTTTTTCACCCTGTACATCTGTAAGTAATGCTGATTGAAAAACAAAGAACTTTCAAACAATGTTCAACTTATACCATTCATTTTTTTTAAAAATCTCATTTACTGAGGCCTCAAATGCAGTAGCATCTTAGAACACAGATAATATTAATTTTGAAATATAAACAGTGGATCAACTTGTTATTTACCACATTGAGATTTTATTCCAACATAAATCATAACTTTCCTTTTTACTCAGAACAAATACTCTGGAATTTTTCTGATTAAAATAGCAATATAAATAATCTGTTTTATACTTGTCAAGGATAAGGTTTATGGATGCTCATTCCTGGAGAGGGGAAGTAAACCTTTTTGTATGATGTTTTTAATGTTCTAATAGTTTTAATAGTGGGCGTGGGGACCGTCTTCACTCCTGGCTGTGCATATAAAAATGCAGACTCCTGGGTCCCACACTAATCCTGAATCAGAATCTCTTGTAGTAAGTGCTTAGGAGAAGGCATTTTCTCAATGCTTTCCCAGGATTCCTATGTACACCAAAGTTTGAGAACCACTTCCTTATTGGACAAAATTATAGTTGAAAGTAGTTTACATATTCCAAAAATATCAGCTAAGTAGCATCATAGAATTCTAATGTTTTATAAAGAAATTGAGGCCAAATTAGGTAATTTTCCAGAATGACAGTAAATAGTCCATGTAGCAAAGTGGCTCAAATCAGCTTTCCTCAAAATCAGCCAGCCCTGTGGCTCTTAATAATTATGTGTCCACAGGAAAGTTTTGCTCCTGGAAATTCATTTTTTTCCCATAAAAGGTAAGAAGAATCATATCTGTTTCCCTTTTTTTAAAGAAATGAAACACAATGAATAAACTGAAGTATCTGATACATAGTAGATGCTTGGAAAATAGTGATCACCATCAGTATCATCATTAACTTCTTGATCCTAATTTCAACCCTGTTATAAAGAAGTACGTCCACATATTCTTTTTCTACAGCCAGTTATCTATGGACTTACCTATCCCTAGTATTGTTTATTTATTTAATTATTCTGGTGAATAATCTTACCTTAATTATGGAAAATAAATAATTAAATTTCTAAGAACATCAATCATATATACCAAGACATAGGTAGTCAAGAACATTAAAAAAAAAAAAAAACAAGGATACATTCTTAAAGAAATACATAATTGTAAAGTCCCTGTTCAGTAAGATTGTCCTGCATAACTTAAATCTTCTTAAAAGGTTTTCAGGGTGATTTAATTATTGTAAGTTTTTTGGATTCTGATATTTGATAAAGTACACCTGTCTCCAATTTATTTGTTAAATGTCATAGTCAAATGTCATTGAACTGAACTCTAATTTTGGTTTTGCTTCCTAATTGTTTGCTCTTTAATGAATCAGTTATAACATTTAGACCTCAATTCCATCACCTATAAATAAAACGTTTGGATAGTAAATGTCTAAAGTCTTTTATAATTTTAAAGTTTTGGCATTCTATAAATGATATTTATTTAGCAATGCCCTTTTTGTACTACTTGTCCCACTAATTCATTCTGTTAAGTGAAAAAAGGATATAAATGATAAAATTTTCAAATAGTAATTACAATGTATCCTTTACAAGTTAAGACAGATACTACAAATTTGAAATATTTCATTCCTGTGGGGGGAAAAAAAAAGCATATATGTATGTATAATCACAAAAACACTATAAATTAATTTAGAATTTGTAATCTTTTTTCCAAATTAGTAATTGGAAGGAAGACATAAGTCAAAATAGGACAGAATGGAATTTTCAGAGGAAAAATGTATCTAAAACAGTGCTTTTAAAAAAAATAAAATAGTGTTTTTATCTGGACTTCAGAGTGTCTGTGATTTTTTTGAAATTATATGCAAGGTAGAAACTTTTTTTTTGAAGAGAGAGTACAGAATTTTCATGGGATTCTCAAAAAGCTAATCCAAAAAGGACTGCCATCATGTGGGTATGGATATTAGGAAAGTTGAGAAACACTGTAGTACTTTCAGTGATTTCTTTTTTTTTTTTTTTTACGAACTATTAGAAAGCATTCTTTACAGAGATGATCCTTTAACTGATTTTTGAAAAGACAAAGATATAGACTTTGTAATTCATGATAAGCCATGCCATGCTTGGAATTTAAAGAAATAAAATAGAAGGAATACATGCATTCATTTGTTCAATGAATCATATAATCAAAGGCCATTTATGGTACCTATCCAAATGATGTTCACAGGCCAGTGGAAGGGAGCAATTATTAGTCAAATCAGTAATTATAAAGTGCAATCACAATGCAAGCTTCAAGAGAGGTCTTTGCAGTTAGATCAAATAATAAGGACTTGCTAATCACAGGGGTCAGGGAAGGATTTTCTAAGCAATTGAAAATTCAAATGTAAGACTAAGTTGGAGTTTACTAGAGAAGAAGATTGAACATGTTATTATCAACTTTGGGAAAAGGGGGTACAAAAGACCTGTGGAGTACAATGAGGTGGCCACAAAGGACCGAATGGCCTGTGGCTGGAAGAGAATGCAGAGGCAAGCTTAGCTGAAGAGGAGACTAGAGAGGTGTGGCAAGGAGAAGGAAAGACATTTCAGTTCAAGTGAAGAGGCTTTGTCTTTTGCTTCAGAATAATGGAAACTTTATTGGTGGGAAGAGGGTTTGTGACAACAGCAATACAATCGTCTGCTTTTAAAATCCTGCATATAAATTTAGGAAATTTAAAGAGTAAATATCTTTGATTTGTGAGGATCTAACTTACCAATAAGAAAGAGCTTGAGCTATCTAAATCAGTGAACCTGAGAGTATACCAGAATCAGATGGAGAAATTGTTAAAACACAGATCACAGGGACCCCAACCTCCAATTTCTGATTCAATAGGTCTGTGTTAGGGTCTGAGAATTTGCATTCGCAGCAAAATCCCAGGTGCCACTCTGCTATTGTTGTGGGGACTACATATCAAGAACCGCTGATCTCTGTGAATGGACCATGGACCTAAACTCTTGAATTTCTTTTCCCACAACAGATTTTTATGTGAGATCTTACCTTAACTAGATCAGAACCAATTCACAGTTTATAGTCTCTGAATCTAAAGTACACAATACAACCTACCTCTTTTCAACCCCAGAGATATTGGGTAGTCATAGTACAAAGCAGCAAATCAAAACAGGAATGCTGGGGCCAGACTCCTTGGGTTCAAGGAGTTGTGTGACCTCAGGCTACTCATTCACTACCCCCTACCTCATCCATAAAAGGCGATGATAACAGTTGTTGCCTAAGACTGTTGTTATTATAAATCAGTTAACCTATTAAGTCACTTAGTACAATGCCTGGTGTACAGTAAGTTATATATGTGTTTACAATGACTATTGTCATCATTTTTTTTTTATTTTTTTTCATTTTGTAGTTAAATACAGATGGTTTAATTTAAATTTCTTCAATAAATAAAGAGTATGAAAAGTAAAAATGTTTAGTAGCCATTTGTTTCCTCTTTCAAAATGTATCTGCTTTTTTTTTTTTTTTAAGATTTTATTTATTTGACAGAGAGAGACACAGCAAGAGAGGGAACACAAGCAGGGGGCGTGGGCAAGGGAAAAGCAGGCTTCCCGCTGAGCAGGGAGCCCGATGCAGGGCTCAATCCCAGGACCCCGAGATCATGACCTGAGCCAAAGGCAGACGCTTCACAACTGAGCCACCTAGGCGCCCCTGCTCTTATTCTTTTAAGTTCATCTACCGATCATGCACTTGCCATAAAGTATATGGAAAAACTCCATTAAGTGAATTTGTGTAGTTCTCTATAGTTCCTGTTTCTCCTCTTCTGTATGCAACTGTTTTAAAGTATAAGAGCAGTTCAAAATGAACTGCCAACACCCATGTATATCATGAATATGTCTCCAATTCAGTGTTTTCCAGACTGGATTCTCCTGTTACATTCGTCTTGTGTATTCTCTAATTCTCTATCTTAATATTAGTTTATATTCACTATGACTTTCATTTCACTACTGTTAACTCTGCAGGTTGCTTTGCCCTTCTGTGTGTTTCCCAGCTAATTTGATTCTGGTATCAGAAAATGTATTCCACAGATGTGAGCATGTCATTAACAAAATACTTAACATGTGCTAATACTGACCCCTTGAGACTCTCCCTGCAGCTCTCCACTTAGAGGGCCTGCATTTATTGATTATGCTTCCTCTACTTTATATGGCCAGGCTTTCTTTCAGGTATTTATCCGATTAATTTATAGGCATCTATTATGTAGCACTATAACAAATGCCTTTCTCAAAACTAAGCGTGCAGTATCCTTTCATTACTTTTATCTCTTAAGTTAGGAGATATGCCAAAGAAGGCTATTACAGTGTATGACATGACCTACTTTTAATAAATTCACATTTGCCACTTACTTTATTAGACACCTTTCTCCCTGGTGTTCACATTTGGACTCTTTAATTATATGCTCAGCCAAAGCTTCTAATACATGAAGGCAATTTAGGAAGCAAGGAAGTAAAGCTCGGCAGCCATTTCAAGATACAAAAATAAAGACAAAAGGAGGAAAAAAATAGTATTGCAATTCTAGAAGGATTTGCTGGCCTGTAACCTTCAGCCTTAAAATTGTCTTTAAGAGCCTAGGTTATTTCTAATTTTGGCCCTTAAATTACATACTACACATTCCAGACAGCCACGACAGTCTCTCTCTGTTTTTTCTTACTATTCTGATTGTTTAATGCATTGCAAATGGGAACTCTGGGACTCTAGACTTCTTTTTTCCCCCTTGAAACCTCTAAATAATTAATTAGACTGTCGAGCTCTCACTGCTGCAAATTTCCCCTTCATGTTGGCCAGGGTGGCACGCATTTATCCGTAGGCAAAGCCACAGGCTAAAGCAATTTCATATTAGCTAAACATCTTAGACTACGGCATGTTATCTCTGAGGTCACAACATGAAATAGCTCCAGCCCAGTGAAAGAGGGTTGAAATCAGTAAAGCTTGCGGATAAATGTGAGGATTAAATGGGAGTCCCAAGCAAGCTGTCAGTAACTTGAAATCCAGATCACCTGTGATTTAACAAGGCGGTACATGTTTATTTTAATAGTGCAACAGAGAAGGTCTGAGGCCCACAGTCTCACAAAACATTCGGCCTAAATTGTTCCAAGGGAACAGAGGATAGATGGTGGCTTATTTGTTGAGTTCCCTCCAAAATCTTAATGTTCATTAGGATCCTTTTTTAACCTAAAGAGAAATACTACGGAAAGGGTTTGAAATTATTCTCCAACTCTTTATACTCACTCTATGATTGGCTATAGGTAAATAATAGGGGTCTCTCTTGGTAGGTTTTCCCAGAAGGCAGACACCGAGGCGCTATGGGACAGTCCACTTCCTTTCTCAATAGGAGAGAATGATCATTCATGCTGCAGCACCCCTCCGGAGACCTGGAGAGGTGTTTGATGGCTCAAGAGTGGCAGTACCCTTCGGACAGGCCGCCGAGCTATGGCAAAGGCAGTGGGAAGAAGGGAGTATTCTGGGCTTGCATTCTCCCTGATCTGTGGTTAGACAAAGGGTTCCTTTTTCAGCAGTATCTTAATCTTCCCAAACAGAATTAGAGGCTTTCTCTGTAATAGTCAACACTCTATGTACTGTATGCTGTTCTGTGGAACAAAGATAAGCTGTTTGGTCTAACTTAAAAAGAATGCATAAAGCTCGAGTAAGCACACACCTACCAGACTCTAAGAGTTTACTCTTGAATATTTGTGAAAGCGCAAAACACACACAATTGGAAATGCACCCATTTACTGCAAAAAAAAAAAAAAAAAAAAAATACAGAAACTCCAGGGATTCAGTCTCCTCAGCAAAACAATAACTTAGGGAATATGAAGGGAGAGGATGTGAATTAATTCATCCATGCCATCCACTCCTTGTCTCTTACCCCTCTTTCCCTTCACAACCACCACATGTGATCATAATAATACTGAATTCAGTTATTGAGCACTTATTGTCTGGTGAGCACCGTGTTAAGTCCACTATAAATTGCTTTATTTCCTTAGTCATTCTAGCTATGCCATAGGAACCATCTTAGAGATAGAGAAACTGACTTGTGTTACCCTAGTTAACACAAGTAAGTGGGAAAGGCTAGTATACAATTCAGGACTCTCAGGTTTGAGATCGGGTTCATAAACATAGCATGATACTACATTCTTGGTTATATTCGTAGTGAGTAGTGATTTTCCACATAGGTTCAGCTGTCCTTGGCCCTGACCCTAAACAGTATTGGACATCTGTGAGCTTATCTACCTTGGCCAACTTGTTTTAAATGCCAACTTGTTCTAAAAGCTAATTTGTTCTACAACCAGCAGTGATGACTTGTGATCTCCATGATAAAAACTTTGCTGGAATTTTCAATGTTTATCCAAAGACTGGTAGTCTTGATCATACTGAGCATCAACGATCTCTTATATATGTCCAAACAATTCTTAACATGTTGAACAAAGTGGAGCTTCTACTTTGTGGTTGGTTAGCTTTATAGGTTTTATAAAGACACAGTATTCTTTGAGCCAGAAAGGATTTAAACAATCATCAATTCCCTTTTTGTTTTAAAGTCAAAGAATCTCTGACAAAATCAGACACTGGGTAGGTTAGTTTTGGAGTTGGCAGTAAAACTGAGGGTTCCTAATTGCTAGGTCAGCTGCAGTATCAGACAGCTTCCTATGACAAAAAATAAAGCAAGTCTTGCTGCATTATTAAATGTTTCAAGTGGATTTTCAATATGTAATTACAGCTTAGGCTCTGATTTAATTATTTGGATAATTCACTTCATATTTTCTTGGTTAATTGCTGCCATCCATTGCACTGTATAATTCAAACAATCATAAATAGCAGCTTGAATTTTATGAAATCACTATGCCAAAATTTCCAAGTGCTTAGCACTGAACAAATATTTGCAAAGAACTATCCATTTGCTGGATATTATATTACAGATCTGCTATCACCAGCTTGAAAAAAATGCAGTTTTCAAGTGAAATTTTGCATCAAAATAACCAAAAATTAATTTTACTTGAATAATTTTGATGTGTGTGTATAAATATATTCATTAAAAGTGTATATTCAACAAAATGTATTTTGTTTAGGTGTTTGAATCCCTGCTTCCAGACTTATTAAAAAATAAAAAAAGTGAAATAACTTCACTTTCATTTTAACCACAAAAAGCTTACAAAATAAAAAAAGAACACTTCATATAGACAAGGTAAAATATTTTTAAAGTGTGATAGAAAATGATTGTGTTTGACATATTTCTATCTGCTAAATATGCATAGTGTTGACTTATAGGTCTCAATTTTTTTTTTCCATTGACCACTCTGTGAATTATATAATACTCCATTTACCTCCTTTACCGTTTACTTCATTTGACTCACTGCTTTCTATTTGATTGAATGATCTGTGCTTTACCAGCAAAGAAGAGACATTAGCAGGGATTAACTTCATCAAAATAGTCTTTTTAGTATTCTGCATATCTCTGAGTAAACTGAAGTTGATGATCTGCAACTCAGTTTACTATCTCTCCCCTCCTTTTTGGTATTTTTATCTAATTAATCTTTTCTGTGTATAATTTAATGATAGCAGTACCTAGTTCTTTAAACTCATTCTAGTATTAACAAATGCTCTGCTATATATCTTTATCTTACTTCTGGTCGGTTTTAAAACAAAAGAAGAACAAGGTGGGGAGGATGAAAAGGAGAGAAGGCAGAAATGCCTCCTGCATCTTTTTTCAAGAGGGAAAGAGAGGGGGGTGGTATGGTTAGCTATTTTAATTGTTTATTTGAATTCCGATTTAAATAAAATCTGGAAGATGCTATCAAAGACGCAACTCAAAATGTAAAAATTCCAGGCAAACCTTAGTATCTCTGCAGGTGATTAATTGCTTAAAAAATGAAAGAGATGTCAAGATTGACAAACAACAGGCCTACCCAAGATCTGCTCAGCATGATGCTAGAATTTTGAAGAACATCCTTATCAGATCACCTTCTTAGGTATGTAAAAATCTATATCCCTGTGACTTGAGCATAGGCAACAGAGCAGCCTGATTTAGGACATTCCTAAGTGCTGTTCTTATATTATTAGCGGCCATGGTCAGGTATATTTTAGGTAATCATATTACTACTATCTATAATATATGCTATTTAATTCAAGGAAAATAAAAGCTTCCCCTAAAAAATGTACATTTCTCCATATATGGTCATCTTTTCTTGTACTGAGAAACTGGATGGAAAAGAAATTGGACAAAATAGTGGGCATTCTTATCTATAAATTCTCATCCCAAGATCTAGATGTTTAGTGTGCTGAAAGAGTAGAAGACAGAGGTCCTGGTTCTTGTTCATCCAACCTAGCTGATAAAAAGTGCAACTTCAGCCCGCCTGCCCTATCTCTCTCTCTCCCTCCCTCCCTCCCACCCACCCTCCCTCCTTCCCTTCCTTCCTTCCTTCCTTCCTTCCTTCCTTGCTTCCTTCCTCCCTCCCTCCCTCCCTTCCTTCCTGACAGAAGGGTGGAAGGAAAAAAGTTTAAAAACAAAACAAACAAAAAACATGCCTTGAAAAGCACCAGATCTCAGAGTTCTGATCCTGAGGCACAGTTCTGGTCTGTGTTTGGGAGGTGTAGGGGAGATAATGGGTCTGCCTCAGGCTGTTTGCCAATATCAGAAGTATCTAACCGAGATGTGACAAAAAGACCTTACAAATTGTATGGCATCTAAGTAATATGGGATTGAATGATTGAATATAACAGATCCTTCCTTCCTACTCTCCTTTCTTCCTTCATCTCCTTCCTTTCTCTTCTTTCTCTTCTTTTTGACACATACAAGATATTGTCAACAATAAGAGATGAAAATTCATAAAAGTGGGACATTGTCTATTATGTCCAATCTAGGAGCTCCCTCTGATAATAAAGTTTCACATCAACTGAGCCATTCTCTTGCAACTCTCTTTGATCTTTTCCTTGGGCTTCTATACTTTTCCTCATATAATCCTCTAAGTCAGCAATGTTTATTTCCTTTTTGCTTGCTCCCATAATTGTATTTAGCCAGTTAAATGGGCCTCCTTCAAGAACTCCCTGAACTGGGTATTCACACATTGACACCACTCTGAATTTGTCTCTCCTCTATCCTTAACCAGAATACACCCAGTCTCAAAACAAGTATGCGATTACTTGCCTATGTCTTAACATTTTTCTTATAAATTGTGTTATAATTTCAATTGATTTCCATTTTAACTTTTCTCTATATATATCCAAAAATATTACACTTGATTTCTAACTTGAAAAAGAAAAATTAAGCATAATTTAAAAAGAGAAGAGGGGGTGCCTGGGTGGCTAGTTGGTTAAGCGACTGCCTTCGGCTCAGGTCATGATCCTGGAGTCCCTGGATCGAGTCCCGCATCGGGCTCCCTGCTCGGCAGGGAGTCTGCTTCTCCCTCTGACCCTCATGCTCTCTGTCTCTCATTCTCTCTCTGTCAAATAATAAAATAAAATCTTTAAAAAAAAATAAATAAAAAATAAATAAATAAATAAATAAAAAGAGAAGAGGATTAGAGTAGAATATAAATGCTATCAGGACCCTGGGACACAGTGAATTTTTAATGAACACGTGATGTTTTGATATTCTATCCTTTTGGTCAAAAGAGTTCTTTTTTTTTAAAGATTTATTTATTTATTTGAGAGAGCGAGAATGAGAGAGAGAGAGAGAGTACATGAGAGGGGGGAGGGTTAGAGGGAGAAGCAGCCTCCTCGCTGAGCAGGGAACCTGATGCGGGACTCGATGCAGGGACTCCAGGATCATGACCTGAGCCGAAGGCAGTCACTTAACCAACTGAGCCATCCAGGCGCCCCTGGTCAAAAGAGTTCTATAACTTTGTATATGTATTTAAAAGGCAGTGTGCTTGGGTTTTTTTGTTTGTTGGCTGGTTGGTTTGTTTTGTTTTTAAATATTTTATTTATTTATTTGACAGAGAGAGATATAGTGAGATAGGGAACACAAGCAGGGGGAGTAGGAGAGGGAGAAGCAAGCTCCCCGCTGAGCAGGGAGTCTGCTTCTCCCTCTGACCCTCCTCCTTCTCATGCTCTCTGTCTCTCATTCTCTCTCGCAAATAAATAAAATCTTAAAAAAAAATTAAAAAAAAAAAAAACCTGTTAGAGGTACAATGTGACCACTACCAAGCATATGATTTTGAGAGCTCTGTACAAAGCTTGCCAGCCTGACAGAGCGGTGTGGCATACTCTTAATTAGTTGAATGATTTGAATTATCAGATGAAATCATAAAGTACTCCTTACTTAAATGTAGACTATCTGCCATTGTTGATGTTAGATTTCATATTTGATGCTAAACATTTTTTTCCTTATAATAACTAGCTATTTGGTTTGAATGCTTCCCAGTTCATTCGTTATTAGAAATAATAAAGTCATGACAACAGTGGGGGCTGTTTTTCTTTCTACCATAGCTAGAGGACATGCAGCCAATTCTAATAGCTATATCAACATATTTAAATATAAGTTTAACAGGAGAGTGAGGGCACAGTTGAAAATACCATTTAGGGGGCGCCTGAGTGGCCCCGTCATTCTGCATCTGCCTTTGGCTCAGGTCATGATCCCAGGGTCCTGGGATCGAGCCCCGCATCAGGCTCCCTGCTCAGTGGGAGACCTGCTTCTCCCTCTCTCACTCCCTCTGCTTGTGTTCCCTCTTTCGCTGTGTTTCTGTCAAATAAATAAATAAAATCTTTTTTAAAAAAAGAAGAAAATACCATTTAGAATGAGATTTTTATTTTGACATACATTCTTTGACTCTGGTTTTAAGTGGTGTGGTTACATGTGTTTTGAGGATGCATGAACCGCCTGGTAAGTGAAATATATAAGTTATCCTATGAGGTGTAAAGATGAAAGACTAATGAAACAACAGTGCTTTAAAGAATCTGATTTTACCCCGAAGGAGCTGTTATAGCATGTAGCACAATGTCTGGAATATAATCAATAAAGTTTTGGGTTTTCTAAAAAATAAACTGCATTGATGTTAAGGTAAACTCCTTGGTGGGGATTGGGGCCAACTTCTCAGGGCAGGGATTAGACAATTCTGGCAATAAGGTGTCTCTTTTCTCCTGGTGCTTCTTTGGGGCTGAGAGAGCTGGCCTTTACTGATCTACTATGTTAGGTTAACTCTTTGTGGTTCCATGGGTGAGAGAGGGTTCTAAAACCTGGGAGAGATGTCACAGAGCCTCTTATGACTTTTAAAGAGTAGTGAAATTTATGGGCTGCCATAATGCGATCAACTGATGAAAAGAGGCAGGGAATCAATCACTCTGGGAGATGATAGATTATGTCTTAGTAGAGAGCAATTGCGTGAGAGCTACTACTATACTTTCATGGGAGAAGATTTGGAGAGGTTGATTTTTTATTATTAAGAAAGTACTAACAGTGTACCCTCTTTATTGTCTATTTGTCACTTTTTATTTCTACTTCAATGTACAGATAATAATAAAGGGTATTTAGTGGCCTCTTATTGTGTGCCTGCCTTTGATACGAAGACTTTACATACATTATGTAATTTAATTCCCTCAACAATCAAGTTGTTGTTGTTGTTGTAATTGTTGTTGTTTAGATAAAGAATTAATTGTTCAGGTTATACAACAAATGAAGCCAGGATTTGAATCTATGCAGTCTACCTCCAGAACCTGGCACCTATCATCCTGCAATACTGTGCCTAGCCATTTTTAAATACTCATCTTTCCTTTGCAAATATTCCTTTGGTGCCTACTCTCATTTCTCTACCTATTAATGATACATGTCTAAACTCTAATAATACTTTATACTTACAAAGAAGTTACCATATAATACCTTCCATAATGTTTGTAAATATATTCTGTATATATGTGTATATAAATGTATGTGTGTGTTGTGTGTATAGACACATAAGTGTGCATATACATGCTGTATATAATGAAGAAAAATACATATACTTGTGCCAAATTGGCTGGAGAGGATTTGAAGACAAGATTATATTTTATTTTTTTATTTTTTTAAAGATTTTATTTATTTATTTGAGAGAGAGAGAATGAGAGAGAGCACACGAGAGGGGGGAGGGTCAGAGGGAGAAGCAGACTCCCCGCCGAGCGGGGAGCCCGATGTGGGACTCGATCCAGGGACTCCAGGATCATGACCCGAGCCGAAGGCAGTCGCTTAACCAACTGAGCCACCCAGGCGCCCCAAACCTGCTGACACTTTGATCTTAGACTTTTAGACCCCAGAACTCTGAGAACATAAATTTCTGTTGTTTAAGTCACTTAGTCTGTAGTATTTTGTTATGGTAGCACTAGCAGACTAATACAGTATCCATCATAATAAATGCTTTCTATAAAATTGTTATTTGACAAATATTTGATAATTGCACATTAAAATCATAATCTCTACCCCATACGAATTTAGAATAATCTTATCTGCATGATGTACAGAGTACAGGGTAGTACTCTGAAGCCAGGTCTAGACTCAAAAATACTGTGCTGTCAATGTTGATTATATGTCCACTGGCGTGAATAAGCATATTTGTTGTCTCTAACCAATTTTATAGACAATATGTTTTAAATAGTCTCAGTTCTAACATGAAAAGTATCTGCCTTAAAGATATCGATTTTCCACTGACTTCTGTGTTCAACAAAGACCTACAACAAGCCCAGAACTCAAAATAGTCAAAGTACTTTGCAGGTAAACTGGTGATAAAAGGCTCTAGTGTATTAGTATTCTGAAATTAAAAAAGATTTGAGGGATGGGGTGGCTGGGTGATAGACACTGGGGAGGTTATGTGCTATGGTGAGTGCTGTGAATTGTGTAAGACTAATGAATCACAGACCTGTACCTCTGAAAGAAGTAATACATTACATGTTGAAAAAAAAATAAAAAAAGAAGATGATAGTAGGAAGGGAAGAATGAAGGGGGGGTAATCGGAGGGGTAGACAAACCATGAAAGACTATGGACTCTGAGAAACAAATTGAGAGTTCTAGAGGGGAGGGGGGTGGGGGGATGGGTTAGCCGGGTGATGGGTATTAAAGAGGGCACGTTCTGCATGGAGCACTGGGTGTTATACGCAAACAATGAATCATGGAACACTACACCAAAAACTAATGATGTTATGTATGGTGATTAACATAACATAAAATTAAATTAAAAGGAGATTTGAAGGCTCCTTGTTTACTACAGGTGATAGCCTATAATAGTGATAGCCACCTTTATCCTACAGATTTTGATGAAAATGAACATAATCCTAAAGGATTTCATTTGGCTTTCATGATAACACAAATAATGTGATAATGCACAATTTGAAAGTTTGAATTCCATTAAAATCATACTTAATGGGAAAATAGATTTATCATGATGAAGAACCCAAGGGCTTTTTCCCAGGTTCTGGTCTCTCTTTTACTCTCTCCAAGATTGTCATATCTTACCCATGAATCAGGCATTATTATCTCTAGTAATACTTCTATTCTAACCCTAGATTTATATATTGAACTTTCTAAGTAACATTTCTGCTCTGAAGGGAGAGGCAATGCAAACAATATTTCCCAAGTTGAACTCCTGATTTTATCCAACATCACCAATACCTATTTATTAAACTTCACCTTGTCTACTTTCCCCTATTTTAGAAAGTGGTACTCATATCGGTCCAGGCACTCAAGCCAAAATCATTGTCATCTTTAACTGATCCCACCCACTTCTCTTATCAAATCCATTTAATTTTCACCTGTCATTTTCTACTCCTTGAAAAAAAACTAATAAATGGAAGCTTATGACCAAAAAAAAAAAAAAAAAAGTATCAATCATTGACAAGAACATGGATTATTTGTAAAGATATGATTAAATTATCTGGTGGACCTCTGATAGAATAGAGCTAAAGGCAAATATAATGGAATAGGGAAAAATAGAGCTAAAGCATGTCATATCTGTAAGGAGAAGAGTAGGGAACCAGGGATAGAACTGCAAAGGAATTCCTGTATGCTGGGTATCATAAGTAATGAAGCAGTAGCAAGGAAAATTAAGAAAATCGGAAACTTCAGAAGTTTTACATGTTCCAGAGACATTTCATGGTAATAATTGAAAATGCAAAGTCTTTAAAAAATGTCAGTATCGGGCACCTGGGTGGCTCAATTGTTAAGCGTCTGCCTTCAGCTTGGGTCATGACCCCACATCGGGCTCCCGGCTCAGTGGGGAGCCTGCTTCTACCCTCTCCCACTCCCCCTGCTTGTGCTCTCTCTCTTGCTGTGTCTCTCTCTGTCAAATAAATAAATAAAATCTTTAAAAAATAAAAATTAAAAAATTAAGAAAATGTTAGTATCATCTTAAATACATTTTACTAATAAAATTAGGGCACTATGAACTTTAAAGATATGTTGATTTATGCGTCAATATGAGTGACTTTAGTCAAACGGATATATTACATTCTTATGTGCCAGTTTACTTAGCAAAGAAATCACAAGTAAAGCATTGAAAGAATACTACAAAGCTGTTTTACTTTTAAGTTTTTGTTTATTTTGTTCTGCTTTTAAAAAAATCTAAACCACTGTCATTAAGAAAGCTCCTTAAATGCCATTTAAACCAAGAAAATGATGCCTGTGAATCCATCCTAGAGATAAATCCAGACTGCCCTATATAAAAGAAGGCAAAGCAACTCCTAATCTGAGTGTTGTATTAAGAAGCTTCTCCAAAAAAAAAAAAAAAAGCTTTTCCTACTCACAAATATATTCAGTCTTAAAAAGCATACATTTCAAAATCTCCTGCCACCCCCACACAGTGTTATATATAGCTCTGCAATATAATGTATTCAACTCACGACATTACAGTCCTTAAAGGTCAGTGTAGCTGATTAGGCCCCCGCTCCTGTATCTCAGCCATCAGCTCCCTCACTTCCCACATCAGACTGACATGGCAAAAACCCAACTCCATCCAACAGAATCAAATCTACAGAAGCAGTGAATGTGGAGTGATTTTAACACTATGATTTTATTATAAGCAGACTAGAAATTACATCAACAATTTCCTGACAATAGTTTTCGTGATAAAATTTTATACAACGCACTGTCTTCTGACCCTGACATGCAGACCCATGGCTTTTAACTTTGAAATCTATCCCAGCATCTCAAACTTCTCAGTGATTTTTTTTTTTTAAGCACTAAAACAAATATGAACAAAGCAAGCTTTTTCCTCTTTCACTCCTGAAAGCAGCTGTGGGGAAAGTGGGAAGGGGAAAGCTACTTTCAACACCTGAACCTGAATCACAACACAGTTGCTTCAAGACCATGTACCCTTGTATGAGGAGCCTCAGTGTCTCCCCCCACACCACTCCTCCACGTATCATGTATTTAATGAGACTCTCCCGTCAGCAAGCTGTTTATACACTATGGGGATCAAAAAGGAACAATGAGCATGAAAGTAGTTTAGCCACTTAAATAAAATATGTGCTATTAAAGAACTATATGCCTGAGAGCGCTTGTTAGGATTGTGTCTCACAGCATTTGAAGGAACAACTTCCTACACCTTCTCCCCAATATGTTAAATACTCACCTCAAAACCCCACACACAGGGAGGATCTGCTAGAAGTAAAATTAAAAATTGCAATATTCAAACAAATCTTACATATCTTGTTTTTCATTAATAAAGAGAAGAGTGATTCAATTTTTAAACAGAACAATGTAAACTTTGGTTTGAATCCAGCTTTTGCTATGGATTTCTGAGTTCAAATCTTGACACTGACACTTACTATTTGTGACAACTGTTACGTTAATAAAAACCCTGAGTCTATATTTGTATAGAATATAAATTACTTGTAATTCAAGGTTATAATAAAGCTGAAGTAAGATGATGTTGTTAAATTGCTCACACATAAGAAGTTCTCACTTCAGAGTAGCTAATATTATTTTATATAGAATCAGGGAATGAAATTACTAAAGTAAGTTTGCAGTCTATTTTACCTAAATTAGAATATCACTCAATTTAGCTTGTTATAATCCTGTCATGTTAAAATATGAGTGAGCTACACTCACTAAACAGTGTGATGATTCTACTAGTGGAAAGAAAAGCATTTTCTTCTCATATTAAAATTGTACTCTCTCTCTCTCACACACACACACACACACAAACACACATATGTGTACTTGTACTATCATCAATCTGCAGTTTATAACCATATAACATTTTAACATATCTACTACTCTATACATCACATCAATTTAACAAGAATTCAGAATTGCATTTGCTGAGAGAATAGCAAAATCTATTCTTTCACTGTCCTAATTTTTTTTAAAGATTTATTTATTTGTTTGAGAGAGTGCACAAGCAGGGGAAGGGGCAGAGGGAGAGAGAGGATCTCAAACAGACTCTCCACTGAGCATGAAGTCTGATGCAGGGCTTGATCCCATGACCGTGAGATCATGACCTGAGCCAAAATCAAGAGTCTGTCGCTTAATCGACTGAGCCACCCAAGCAATCCTAATCTCCTAATTTTTAACAATGTTCTAGCAATTCTAATATATACCAATGTAACTAATTCTACACACACTGAATACTTTGAAATCTTTAAAATACTTGTGAAAAAAGTCATTGTATTAGTAATTTCAACATTCCAATATGTTAGAATATGTACAATTCTGCTTAATTTAAAACACCTATTATCCCTTGAAAAAACATTACAGATTGTGAAAACCAAGCTTACCTTTCCTCTCATCATACAACTCTTTTATTAAATAAAGATTAAAAAAATTCTTAGAAATGTAAAAAGTTATTTACATAATATTTTACATAACAAACTCCTTATGAGAAATGAGAATATTAAAATTTCAAAAGTACAGTCACAGTAAGTGGTAGGTGAGGCATGAAGATAAATCAAATCCTATTTTTTTGCCATGCTGTGAAAAGACTGCTGGCTTTTAATCATCCTGATGTGCCATATGTAAATTCCATCAAAAAAGAAGTTTGGTAAATGTTATATTACAAAGCCGCGGGGAGCAAAGCTATTAATAAACATCAATTAAAATATATACCATGGTCTAAAGCCATTAATACTATTCTACTAATCTGGCTATACATATCTCTCATATTTACTAATCTTTCCCCTACTTTTTATGCAAACAACAATCTCTGAATTACCAGATGTCTGTCTACATACTCCTACTTTACTCAAGGTCACTACAAAGTTCTGCAGTAAAAGAACTACAAAAGCTCCTTATTATCCAATCCAGTGAAAAGAAAATGCAAGTAGAAACAGCTTCAGATAACCATCTTATATAAAAATTGATGCAATCAATGAGAAATAAGAATCATTCTTGCCAAACCTGGAAAGAAAAAGTATCATTCAATCTAAAAAAATAAATACAAAATAAAAGTACCCCAAAAAAGGCCAATTTTGAACACAAACTTTGATTAAAAAACAAAAAGAATATTTAGCTAAGGCATTATCAAGCCAATTTCTATGATTTATTATATTTTCTTTTCTATTGGGCTAGTTACTGTTCCTCTCAATTTGTTTTTCCTAATGAATCCCAGATAATGTGTTATTCTTTCTTACATTTGAATATTCTTCATTTAACAAATCCTCTCTTCAACTTTTCTCATATTCCTATTCTTTTTCTTCAAATTAGTGTTCCCCTTACATCATAAAATGTCTGTGTTTTGCTTCCTAGATCCCCCAGGGCTTCCAAGTGATCTAAGGCTCCCTCACCATGGTATTTCTTCTCATGTGCTACAATTTCCCATGCTACAATGTCCCATTTGCTGGGACTAGTCCCTCAGTTTTACTCTTTAATAAGCCATCCAGTTATGCCACAGTCTGCATGATGACACAAGTCTACAACCCTAAAATATCATTCCTTCTCCTCGCCTCATTAGCATGTGTTAGCCAACTGACCCTACAGGGTTACTCTGCTTGAGGGTTGCTTTTTCCACGTAACCATGCTAATTTCCCTTCTGTGGCTTCCAGGAATAAATTCTAGCCTGCAGTGTTAATGTTGTACATTTCCCCTCTCCTGAAAGCTGAGAGAACAGTGGACAGAAGGAACGGAAGCTGCTTTGAAAAGAGGAAATACGGCATCCAACCAGGGAGACACACAGCACCAAGTATCACAGGGGTAGACAACATAATTATCCTTATCATTCCCCATGACTAGAGGCAATGACAAGAGGAGACAAACTCTTTCAAAGGGGATGGCATCATGTTAGATACAAGGAGTTGTACAAAGGATACTTGCAAAGCAATGTTTTATTTATATTGTACCTTGGACTTGCAAACAGAAATTGCCTAATTCACAAACCACTGCAAACCACATAGAAAATGGAATCAAATTCCCAGGTGTCTATTTTAGATGGACAGTTTTATTATAGAAAGTTTGTTATTTAGGGCCCATGGAGGGGTTGGTGGCAGAGTTCCACATCCCCAACATATCCAGTATCTGAATGTGCATAAAGTGAATCCTGTCATACCTGTCTTTTGATTAGGAGAAATTTAATGCTTCAGCTCTTTGTAATGTTTGTTGTTTTGTTATAACTGGTGTGTAGATTGAATGGCAGGTGACATTTCATAAGATTTAAATATGGTAAGAAATTAATCAAATTAACATACTGCTTTTCTAAAGTATAATGAGTCATTTGCATATAAAGTGCAATCGAGTCTGTAAATACAAAATGAACTTCAAATTACTGAGGAACATCGTGAACTGCATTTGTTACATATTATAAAACAGACATGAAGAAAGAGGCTTGTAAATATTTCCAACTCCAAACTGATTTATGATACACTTCATGGCTGTAATGGCAGGCTTAGCCACTGTAATACCCAGCATTCCTTGTATCTAGAGAATTTATGACTTCAATTTGACATAAACAATGAAAGTAGCCATTCCTTGCAATCATTTTCCTACCTGGATCTGAAAGAGCTCTTTAGATGATCACTCTGTAAGGAGAGCCCAAGATAGGGACCTTGAAACATATTTATGCAAAACATAAATTACATAAAAATCAAAAGAATGGAAAGCAAAAGTCAAGAGCTACTCATTTTTATAGCTCTTAAAAATGTACTTTAGACAATGCTCTTGTTCAGAGTTCAGCAGACATCTTTTGCAAAAAGCCAGACAGTACATATTTTAGGCTCCATGGGAGACACTGTTATCTGTCACAACTACTCAACATGGCCTTTGTAGAGTAAAGCACTCATATGTAACACTTCAACGGATGGGCATGGCTGTGTTCCCATTAAACTTTATTCACAGTTAACAGGCAATGGGCCAGACTTGACTAATGGGCCGTAGTTTACCAACACACCTGGTCTCGGAATAGTGCTGTTTGATAGCACTTTCTCTGATGATGGAAATAATCTATTTCTACTTGTGGCTATCAAGTCATCTCAGTATGACTGAGAAACTAATTTTTTAATATATTTTAGTTAATTTAAATTCACACTTAATAGCTACATGTGGCTGGTGGCTACCAGATTGAACAGTACCTATATAGATGGGGTTTTGATAGTAAACAGTTAAATAACAAGAGTTATGGGAAACATTTACCTTCCAAGACAATGGATTGCTTTAAGAATCAGATATCAAAAATGCTTACGCAGAAATAAATTCAGTATTTTCCTAGGTGAATAGTGAACTTTTTTTTTTCTTTAGAATACAAAAAAAGAAAATATCAACATATGGTGCACATCTGAATAAATATGGAGATTTCAGATTTGCTAGGATTGAACTGTAATTTATCATTTTGCATCTTAGCTTCTTTGACAGTGACATTTCTAAAAATGATAGGTTTAAAATATTTTACAATAGTAAAAGAGATTTGAAGAAAGGGAGATTTCCAGCCTATCTGTAAAAAAGGTTGCTCTTGCCCTAGAATTTAAGGACTTATTCCAAATTAAATAAAAATCAATGACCAGAATTTAAACTAACTTTCTGGGCTTCCAGATGGCTTCCATGGTGCATGGCTTCCGATCTGGCTTAAGATCAAATCACCTTCTGCTTCTTGTTCTTTCTCTAAGCTGGCCCTTGATTATAGCTAATGACCCTCGGCTATAATAATTCCTTAACATACTATTTATTCTATTTCTGTCTGGATTCACAGGGCTTTATTTTTTCAGGGGAAAAGCATCTGAAACAAGCACCATGACTCTGTTTGAACAACAACAATAACAAGATGCTTGGGCACCTGGGTGGCTCAGTCGGTTAAGAGTCTGCCTTTGGCTCAGGTCAGGATGTCCTGGTCCCAGGATCAAGCCCTGCATTGCATTGGGGCTCTCTGCTCAACAGGGAGCCTGCTTCTCCCTCTCCCTCTATTGCTCCCACTGTTTGTGTTCTTTCTCTATATTCCTCTCTTTCATTCTCTCTCTCTCCCTCTCTCAAATAAATAAATAAAATCTTTAAATTAAAAAAAAAAGATGCTTGATTTTTCTTTTTTTTTTTTTGAGATATGGTTATGATGTCTTGGCTCATGCCACTTGTTATCTGAATAAAATTCATACAAGCCAAATTTTCTTTTTTTTTTTTTAAGATTTTATTTATTTATTTGAGACAGAGAGAATGAGATACAGAGAGCATGAGAGGGAGGAGGGTCAGAGGGAGAAGCAGACTCCCTGCCGAGCAGGGAGCCCGATGCGGGACTCGATCCAGGGACTCCAGGATCATGACCTGAGCCGAAGGCAGTCGCTTAACCAACTGAGCCACCCAGGCGCCCCCAAATTTTCATTTATACCTAAATTTGATGAAATCTCATAAAATCCATTTTGCTGAAGCCATATATTTGCTTCCTTCAAAAATATTAAAATTAGTTTTCAGTTAGTTGTCAACGTTGGACATTTTTAAGTATGTAAGTTTCTCATATAAGTCAATCAAGCTCACCTGCTGTGCTATAGATTACTGCATCAGAAAAGACTACCTCTATTCTCTTTTGGTCATCAGAGGACAGAAAATACATGGTATGCTTATAAAGGAAAATACACAGATCAAGTTGCCTAGGTGACTCTTTGGCCAAATATGGACAAATGCAAAGAACCAGCTGCCCTGAGATTGTTTTTTTTAATTTTTTTAAAGATTTTATTTATTTATTTGATAAAGAGAGATATAGCGAGAGAGGGAACACAAGCAGGGGGAGTGGGAGAGGGAGAAGCAGGCTTCCCACGGAACAGGGAGCCCAGTGTGGGGCTTGATCCCAGGACCCTGGGATCATGACCTGAGCCAAAGGCAGACGCTTAACGACTGAGCCACCCAGGCATCCCTGCCCTGAGACTTTTAAAAGCTGCCATATTGCTTGAAGAGCCAATCAAATCTAAAGTTTCCGGATATTTTGCCACCAAACATTGGTGCTTCTATGTTTAAAATCATGAAGTAGTTTTTACATGGGTAAGGATTTATGAGCATAAGTAACTAGAGCAGAATGAGGTTAACTAATGGAGAGCTGTAGCTCACAATAGGGATTTACTCTACTGGAGTAGATATTTAAAATGCAAATAGTCCTTGAAATGCACTTCCAATTTAAAGAAAGAACAAAAGATGAAAATTGTACTCTAGGGGACAGGTATGGCATACATATGCTATGAATAGTGCTTTTCTCAATTTCCTAAATTTCAAGCAAACAGTAATAATTACTTTATTATAGTTTGAACAGTAAAAATACTGGCTGTAGTTTCTTCAGTATTATTAACATCAAAACATTGCCTACATTGTTACCTATTTTTATTTTTGTCATTTATAAAATATTAAAACATAATCAGGTACCATTTATAAACCAATGAAATAATAATAATCACAGAATTGGAGGACTGCATGGAGAATGGCTACTTTGTGTCATTTCATATATATTTTTCTGCCTCTCTAACTTTATTTTCTTTCTTTAGAGATCATGGCTCTGTCTTTGGTTTGGGGGAGAGGTAGAGCACTTTCTTTTATTTTTAATTTTTTTTTAATTTTTAGAAAGGGAGAGAAGGAGGGAGAAATTTTTTGAATTTTTAGGGAGAGAGAGAGAGAGCACACACACAAGCAGGGGGAGGAGCAGAGGGAAAGGGAGAGAGAGAATCAAGCAGACTCCACACTCAGCGTGAAGCCCTACTGGGCGCTTGATCTCATGACACAGAGATCATGACCTGAGCCAAAATCAGAGTCCAAAGCTTAACCAACTGAGCCACCGAGGCACCCTTGGAACACTTTCTTTATGAGTATTTTCTTAACTACCTTTATTGGATATCACATTTTAAGAGGAGGTAATTGAGAAAACAAACCCAAAAAACCAAAGAGTTACAAATAAACACATTAGGGAGAATGGTGAACACACTCTTGGAACTGTTAACTGTCACTTATATTAAAAATATCCCTCTGAGTAAAATTTGGCAATCATATGCATTATTTTGCAATCCCCTAATCTCTTTTGTTTATGCCTTCATACTCATTCTTCAAGTGTTAAGTCATCCTCAGGCCATGAAAAACTAAGATTTCTAAATAGTTTATCAGAGTTTAGACTGCCAACAAATAAGCTGCTTAAAACAGAAACCACAACTACCAACAATTTAAAGAAGATTTTCACATCTTGTTGGTTCTCATCTTCAGACGTGAGTGAAAACTATAGTTATTTTCCAACTTACTAAAATCAATAAATTAAGACACCGTATTTAGTCATGAACTTGTGAAGAAGAAAAAAAATAATCAAAATAATGACCAATGAGAAGAAAATTCAGAAGCTGCTTTTTACAAGGCAATCATGATTTTAGTGGAAGAATGCCCAATGAATAGATTTCATATGTAAAAATCAGTGCTAGGTCTCAACTGGAAAAAGAAGGAAACTAACACCTACTAAGCTAGAAGATTTACACATTTAATTCTCAAAATATTCTGATGAATATGGTATTTGTATACCTATTTTACTGAGAAGGTTATCTGAGTTTCAAGAATATTGAGGAACCCTCCTGAGGTCATCCACTAACTGAGTTTTGTGGGTTTTTTTTCTTTTTTAACATATGCCAATTTGATTATGAAACCCACAATATTTTGCTAGGACAAAATCTATCCTCTATTTATGCATTGCCTTATTAATAACTACTTATTAATTGTTTTTTATGTGTCAGACTCTGCCTGGTGCTGAGATTATGATGGTAAACAGGTATGAAATAGTCTCTGACCCCACAAGAGTTTACCAGGTGGGGGAAAAAAAAATCATTACACAAATGCAATTAAATGTGTAATTACATATTTTGATAAATGCTTTGAAGGTGAAAAATAGAGAGTTAACAGAAAGAATAAGAGGGGGACTTAATTTATATGGTATTGGAATTCAGAGAGGGCATCTCTAAGAAGTAACACTTGGGCAGAGATTTGAGGATAAATTAACCAGGAGGAGATTGAGGATGAATATCACAGATAGAAGAAACATTGTTATGTAACACCATTCTCTGAGGTGGGAAAATACATTACAAGAGCTGAGAAAAGGTCAGGGTGGAGAGTAGCAGTGAATAAGGGTGTGGGGTTCCACATGGGGTTGCAGTCATAGAAGTAGGTCCCAGAGAACAAGGTGAAACATGCTTTATTATTTCAGGCAATCATTAAAGAGTTTGAACAGAAAAGAAACATGATTATCATGCACTGAATGTCTGTGTGCACCCCCTAAATTCATATGGTGAAGGCCTAACCTTCAATGTGATGGTATTTGGGTCTTTGGGAGGTGATCAGGTTTGGATAAAGTCAAGGCAGTGGGGCCTCATGATGGGATTAGTGTCTTTATAAAAGGAGGAAGAGACCAGAGCTTGAGCTCTTTGCCTTGTGAGGATATAGCAAGAAGGTAGATGTTTGCAAGCCAGGAAGAGAGCCCTCACAAGGTAATCAAATTAGGTGGTATCTTGATCTTGGACTGCCAAGCCCCCAGAACTCTGAGAAATAGATCTCGCTTGCTTAAGCCCACCCAGTCTATGGTATTCTGTTATACGAGCCCCAGCTAAGACAATGAGCTAAACCATAATTTATGGTTTGAAAGAATAATCTTTAGCAATTAGAATTTAACATTAAGTGAATAGCAAACTAAAAGAACAAAAAAGTCTCACATAGACTGGAGATTAATTAAATTACCTGCTGAATAAACTGATGGATACAAGACAAGACTGGCAGCTCTCTGTGCTCTAGCCCAAAGAGTAGTGTATGCCTCTGAATGCCACCCTATCTACTGCTTACCTATTTCACCAAGCTTGAGGAAGCCAGAAATATACGGTTGTCAACTATAAGCAGAAACTGCAGGTGTGCTTAGAAAATGCCCAATCACTACCTGCTCAAAATACCATTCCATTCAGCTGGTTATGAATGAAGAGTGACTCAATCAGAAATTTCAGGTTTGAACTTAAGATTTCATTTCTTTATCTTTGGAAACAGAAAGACAATACAATACAAACTCAGACTTTATATCTGACCTTGAACAAGCTATTCCACTTTAAAAACTTCATTTGTAAAATGGCACAATAATACTTTCTTGACAGGGTGGTTGGATGAGTAAGTGATACATGTAAAGTTCTGCAATGCTTAAAATGTATTTAACAAAGCTAACTATTTCTCTGGTTTGGTTAGTCTTCCTGTCAAACAAGTAGAAAGATTTGGAAAGTCAATATCATTTCTAATCATGTGAAAGGCATCATTTTGTTTTTTGCTTGTTACTTGGTTTTGTTTTCCCTGAGAGAAGACTTTTATGAGAAGGAAATAAATAACATTAGTAGGGATGTTCTAGATTTGGGGTAAATATGGGAGGGGTACATGGCATGAAATCACTAAAATCAGTATTTTGCTTCTGGTGTCCTTTTGCCTTAACCAATCTTTCCTTTACTACCATAGCAGTCATAGTCATGGCAATACTCACACTAGTGTTGGGTGTAGCGGGAGCCATACTAAATTTTACATGATAACTGTTCCACATCGGGCCCTCTTCTAAGCATAATACTCATAGGTAAGTATATGAATTACTCCCATTTTGCTACTAAGAATGTGGAAATACAATAAGGTTAAGCAATTTGTCAACCGTCACACAGCAATTTTTCAAAAAGCTGGACTTCGAACCCAGGAAGCTTACTCCAGGTTCTGAGCTTTTTAACTACTGAGCTATAAAGATAAAGAAAGATCTTCTGTGTGCACGAGTACGCTGACGTCTCCCCTCTGTTACTCTAGGCTTAAGCTACTCTGGGATGTTCTCTGCAGAAAGGCCGGGGCAAGCATGACAGCAAATGGATGTGTGGTACTTTGGGGACCTACGATGATTACCGCAGGAAAGTGGTAGAAGAGGCTCCCTAGCAGAGACACATGAAAAAGTGACAAGACAGATCCCTGAGAGCTTGGCCTGTGGAAAAATGTATAAACTTGAAAGGTGATACAAAGGTGGATTTCTGTGCTTGTGAGATTGTGGCAAAACGGCGCATGTCTCCGAACTGCCGGTAGGAGACACAGATCAGACTGAGAAATACAGTCTCGAAGATCATCTATGAGAAATGGACTGTTAAAACATTTTACCAAAGAATATTTGACAGAAAGTGAAATGAACTCAAAATAGACTAAAAGAAAATGTCACACTGAAAGAGCATAAAATACTACTACTAGGGAAAAAAAATGTAATCTTCACTATAATGATTCAGAGTGCTGCTAATGCAAAACATTTTAAAATACTACCATAAAATGGTAGCACATGATTTTAAGAGTGGTTCTGACATTTGCCAGGCCTCCAGAATGCTAGTTTTTTTTGACATTGTCAATTTGTAGTGTTCATGACAGAAATTTATGTTATATCATAAAGAATAACCAAAACATACTGAATTATAAACTGTAAAAAGTGGTAGCTGTCTCCTCCTGGAGATGTTTTGATATTTTTCAGGCTTTAACTAAGAGTCTTTTGATGGTGCCATAGCCAAAAATAATATTTTAAGGAAAACAATAACAGTGCAATTAATACAATTAATATGAAATATCAATTATTGTATATAAAATTAAGTATAATACAATTAATACAAAATATTAATTTTGTATATAAAATTAAGTTCACTTACTGAAAATAGCATTTTGATTATTTATTATGATGTGGAGTTTATGGAGGTAGCAGTACATAACCATAGATTCCATAGAATTTTACATATATTTAGTGCATGAAATAGCAAATGCTAGAGTGTTATGTTTGAAAATCCTGGTATAGATTCATACCCCTAAAAGTAAAATATTAGTATAAATTATTTTATGAAAAAGAGGCTTAAACTCTACAGAAATAAGTAGAAAAAAGCATGGATCAAAATTGAACTGGATTTGGTGCGCCTGGGTGGCTCAAGTGGTTAAACGTCAGACTCCTAGTTTTGGCTCAGATCATGATCTCAGGGTGCTGAGATCAAGCCCCACGCCAGGCTCTGTGCTCAGCATGGAGTCTGCTTGAGATTCTCTCCACCTCCCTCTGTCCGTCCACTCTCCTCGCTCACGTACTCTCTTTCTCTCTCTCAAATAAATAAATAAAATCTTAAAAAACAAAAAAACAAAAAACTGAACTGGGTTCAAATCCTATAGAAAATGGTTGCTCATTTTGTATAGTCAGACATGATTACTTACTTAATAGAAATTCAGATTCCTTAGCTATACAACAGGGGTAGTTATTTTTACAGAGTTTTGAGATGGTAAATTATAATACATGCCGGTCTCTTGCACATATTTAGCATTAAAGTTTATGTAAGTTGATAAGGAATCATACCTATTTCAATGGAGAATAAAACAAACATTTTAGATTATCTATTATAATCTCCATAGTTTGCTTGGTGTTTTGATCTTCAGTATAATCTTGTGATTTTAGAATTATTAATTCAGTTATTGACATGAGAAAAATGAGTCTAAGATAGGCTCTGTAATTTGTTCACTGTCACAAAGCTACATTCCTGGATTTTAAATCCAGGTCATCTGATTATATCACATTTCTATACAGCATTACATTTTTGTTATGTTTTGTCTTAAATATATTTCCATAATTCCTAGTAAAAAAAATGCCTGTGATTTGAGGATCTAAAGTGTGTGTCTTTTTGTGCATGTGTGTGTGTGTGTGTGTGTGTGAGAGAGAGAATGAGAGAGAGAAAGAGAGAGAGGGAAGGATGGAGGGAGATATCTTCCATAAAGTTCCAACTCTCTGCTAGAGCACTTACAGTGAACTAAAATTTACATGGAGAATTACTCTGCTCTTAATTTTAGTTGGCCAAAATGCAATAAAGACCAGATACACCTTCTCATTGAAGCAAACAAAATATATGAAATAGCAGTTTATAAAATATTGTTTATCAGACAGTGAATAAAGGACAGTGAGCCCTGAACGACTGAAAACAAAGAAGGTGAGCCCTTAAAATACTCCATTTTACTTTATTGAAAATTTCCATGTTTCTCTGCAGGGATAGGAAACCCAAGAGGAGCCTAGCAGACTCCCAAGGTGGCCATGGCTCTTAAAAACAGAGTGCCAGAGAAAAGAAATAATTGAGGTTTTGAACAAATATGATAACAATATAGTGTGAGGTTTATAAACATGTAAAAGTAAAATATGTAGCAATAATAGCATAAAAGTTGGGAGACAAAAAATAGAAGAATACAATTGTAAGTTCTTTTTCTCTATGCAAAGTGATATTATATCTTGGAAACAGAGTGTGGTGGGTTAAAGATGTAAACTGTAAACCCTAAGCAATTACTAATAATAAAAAAGAGCTACTGATAATAAGCCAGAAAGAGGAAAAACATGGAATCATAAAAATATTCAAATTTTTAAAAGGAAAAAGGAAAAGAGGAACAAAGTAAAATAATTGAAAAGAAATAGAAAGATGATAGACTGAAAAGTAACCAAATCAATAATCACATTAAATACAAATGATTGAAAGGTAAAAATTGCCCCCAATTAAAAGACAAAGACTATCATTTTGGGGGAAAAATAAGACTTAACTAAATGCTACAAACTAAAAACAAAATTTGAATAAAAAGATATAAATAGGTTGGGGCTCCTGGCTGGCTCAGTCAGTAGAGCATGCAACTCTTGATCTTGAGGTCCTGAGTTCAAAGCCCAACTTGGGAGTAGAGTTTATTACTACTACTACTACTACTACAACAATAACAACAGATTTAAAAAAATAATCATTAGGAAAAAAGATACAAATAGGTTAAAGGAAAAGGATGAAATAAGACATAGCATACTAACACTAATAAAAGAAAGCTGGAAACTGTCACAGCCAAAAGAACCCTAAGACGACCTGACTGCTAAATATAACGTAGTATCCTGGGTGGGATGAGAAATGGAAAAATGACATTAAGTTAAAATTGAAGATCTGAATAAATTACGGACTTTAGTTAATAATAACCTACCACTGTCAGTTTGCTGATTGTAAAAAATGTACCATTTTCACAGTAAATATAAATAAAAGGGAAAACAAGTGGGGTAGATGTAGGCTCTCTGTATTATCTTCATAATTTGTCTATAAATTTAAAACTGTAAAATCTCAATCTAAATCTAAAAAAAATTAAAGAGAGAAATCATAAAGTGACTATATTAATATTATACCAAGTAGACTTCAGAACAGTGAATATTATCAGTAATGAAGAATGTCATTTCTTAATGATAAAGGTATCAATTCATCAGGAGGATATAAAAATCCTAAACATTTATGCATATAATAGTATACGTTCAAATACATGAAATAAAAATTGATGTAACTGCAAGGAAAAAGAAATCCACAAACGTGGTCTGAGATTTCAAAACTTCTGCTATAGACTCTTTGTGTCCCATGCCCCAATTGTTGAAATTCTAACACCCAATGTGATGGTATTAGGAAGTAGGGCCTTTGGGAGGTGAATAGGTCTTGAGAGTGGAGACTTCCTGAATAGGTTAATGCCCATATAAAAGAGACCCCAGAAAGCTCTCTGCCCCTTCTGCCATGGGAAGACACAGAAAAAAGATGTCCATCTATGAAACAGAAAGGCCCTCAGCAGATACCAAAACTGTTAACAACTTGATCTTAGAATTTCCAGGCTCTAGAACTGTGAGAAATAAATTTCTGTTGTTTATAGGCCACAAAGGCTATGATATCCTGTTATAGCAGCCCAAGCAGACTAAGAAAACCCTTTTATCAATAACTGATTAAAGAAGTAGACCTAATATTAGTAAAGATATAGCAAATCTGAACCATTCTATTAACCAATTTAACCTGATTGACAGGTTTGGAACATTCCACCTAACAACACAGGATGACACATTCTTCCCAAGTTCACACACACCATTCACCAAGATAAAACATACTAGACCAAACAGTAAATTTTAATAAGCTTAAAAGTATTCAAGTCATACAAAGTATACTCTCTGAACAATGGAATTAAATAGAAAATTAAAAATGGAATGTTTTCTTGATAATTTTCAAATACTGGAAGCTAAGTAACACACATCCTATAACTGCAAGTGAAAAACAACATATGACAATTTGTGAAATGCTAAAGCTGTACTTAGAAGGGACATTATAACACTACTTACCTATATTAGAAAAAAAAGAAAGCTCTCAAATTAATGGCATCAAGTTTCACCTAAGAAACTAAAAAAAGAGCAAACTACATACCAAGACAAAAAAAAAAAAAGGAATAATAAAGATCAGAATGGAAATTGGGGTGCTTGGGTGGCTCAGTCTTTAAGCGTCTGCCTTGGGCCCAGGTCATGATCCCAGAGTCCTGGGATATAGCCCCGCAACAGGCTCCCTGCTCCGCGGGAAGCCTGCTTCTCCCTCTCCCCTCCCCCTGCTTGTGTTCCCTCTCTCGCTCTCTCTCTGTCAAATAAATAAATAAAATCTTAAAAAAAAAAAATAAAGAATGGAAATTAATAAAAAACAGAAAAACACAAATGAAACAAAAAGCTCAATAAAATCAATCAACCCCTGGGGCACCTGGGTGGCTCAGTCGTTAAGCCTCCACCTTCAGCTCAGGTCACGATCCCAGGGTCCTAGGATCGAGCCCCACATTGGGCTCCCTGCTCAGCAGGAAGCCTGCTTCTCTCTCTCCCCCTCCCCCTGCTTGTGTTTTCTCTCTCGCCGTGTCTCTATCTGTCAAATAAATAAATAAATAAATCTTAAAAAAAAAAAAATGTAAAGTATTTAAGAAAAATCAATCAACCCTGGTCAATATTATTTTGGATATAGTAACTCACAAAGGAAAGGGTTTTCTAGTTTTGTTAGAGGTAGTTTCTCATGGGTGATCTTCATAGTGTTTGATGATTTCCTCTTAACCTGATGTGTATCTACACCTCGGTATTCAAAAATGAATGGCCTCCTTAAATTATATCTGTCCCCAATTAATTAACAAAAATTAAATATATTTCTGATTTGACCAACCTATAAATAAGCAGTTTAATTTTCCTGTTGAGCTAAGGTGTATGTAGGCATCAGGGCTCATTTTCTGCTTATCTACAAATAGATTTTTTTAAAAACTTGATCTTACTTATTTATTTTTTTTCTCTCTGTGGTCATACCTTTCTTCAGTATAGACCCAGTACCTTCCTATGCTCTAATGCTTCTCCAGAAAAAGAAAAAAAAAAAAAATCACTTTCTTACACAGTGAGAGACTCATTCTTATGTTATTGCTTTTACTGAGGATATTTGCAATTGAAGCTGGAGGAAACATTTCAGATAAGCAAGCAATAAAACAGATATATTTTTTGGAAAAGGGAGTATTTCTCCTTGCCAATGAAAATGTGTGTGAGGGGGAAGCCTGGATGGCTCAGTTGGTTAAGCATCTGACTCAACCTCAGCTCAGATCTTGATCTTAGGATCATGAGTTCAAGCCCCACATTGGTCTCCATGCTTTGCATGGAGCCTACTTAAAAAAAAAAGGAAAGAAAAAAGAAATGTGTGTGTGTGTATGTGCAGCATACATACCTAAATGTTTTCAGTTACCATTTTGTTGATTGTTTAATATTTACATTAAGTACTTGACCTATATAATTATATTTTCCTGTTTAAATTGTTCTGTGAATTATGTCTGATTATTGACCCCATTTTATAGATAAGGAAACAGACACATAGCTCTTATCTCTTGCCCTAGTTCATGTATAAAGGATGAATCTGGAAGTCACATATAGACACAACCAACTCAAATTTCTTTATAATGCTTCTTCCTCTATGACTGATGTGAAATTAAAATATGGTTGGTCATTCATCAACTCACTATATGTTGGAGACTTACAATTTACAAGATGCTCTGTTTCAAATGTGAGAAATAAATCAAGATGTAAGGAAATCTGTCCTTACCTCTATGCTACTTCCAGGTAGTTTGCAACTTATATGGGACATATGCATACAAATTAATACTTAATCAAGCTAAAGTGTGGTGGTCTGGTCAGAGGAGGTGTTAGTTTATTTCCTTGGGTTTCATTGCATTTCTGAGGTAAGTGAACTACAAATAATATAATCCTATTTCCTGGTAATATCTGTTCTGTAGTATTGCATACTTTTTTTTTTTTTGAATACTAAATCCCAGGATTTATGGCCTTACATATGGCCTCTCTCTCTCCTTCCCTCTCTTCTCTTTCTCTGAAGCTTCTTGATGCTGGAGATCCAGAGGCTACCAACCCTGTGTCTGTTACACTCTAACCCCTTGGATTTAGACTTTTTTGACACTTGCCTTTCCCATTTTAAACTTCAGAACATATAACTGTGTTTGTCCATTGCCTCTGCTTCAGGCAGCAAATTCATAAGCTCTTGTTTTCTTTGTGGAACAGAAGAAAGAAGGAACAGAATGGAGTCCAATGGCAGGTAATAGACATGGTCTACAAACCTGTTTCTCTGACACTGCATTTTCCAGACTTATTCAAAGTCGTAACAATCAGAATGAATTGCCAGATAGAGTTTAAAAATATCAGTATTAGTTACATTACATCTTGTCTACACTATTAAGTTTTTGATAGTTATTTAATGGAATTACCTCTATACTATAAAGGAATGACAGAAATTACTTATTTTGCATTTATTTTTGTGGCATGGACTGAATGAAGCATTTAATGACATAATGTCATTTAATTAACATTAAATGTCATTTAATGACATTAAATGTCATTTAATTAACTTGCATCAAATCTAACTTAAAAAGATTAATTACTATGAGGAAAATTTAAAAAATGACTTTTGAAATTTTCAGATTATCAAATTATTGTTATGTATATTAATATGTAATTGGGCAAGGTGTATGTGTAGAGTGAACTAAAGAGGAGAGAAACAGGCAAGGGAGAGCATGCAATACTGATCTAGAACAAAAAGTAAAACCTGGATGAATAAACAGAACAGTGAAGTGAGAAGACATTATACTAGGATGAAATAGATGAGAAATCTACAAAGGTATAAAGGAGACAAAAAGAAATACTGCCTTTAACAAAAGAGGGGTGTTTTCCCAAACCCACAAACATTCACTCAGAGCCCTGAGATCATTTGCTAACCGGTACACCCTGAGACAATGATTATCACTACTTCTCATGGACCCATAACCCTGATTCAACGCAGTATTCTTTTCAACTACTTAAGGATCACCACACAAGAATACAGGAAAAGACAGTGTTTTATGTCATTTCCTGACCTTTTGCTGATTTTCAGAATGACTTTCCATAAATCTCCTAAACTTTCTGCCACAATTCTCTCACCTGTCAAATGTGAATGTTCCCTATGAACTCACTGAATATGTAAATTAGCTACAAGGTTTTAAATTTTCTGCAGAAGATTGGTTATCTTAAATACCCATTGTGCTTTAAATAATAATTAAGGAGCTTTAAAAAATCCATTTGCTTATTTTTGTTAATGTCTAATTACTTTTCATTTTCAAAATATTCATTTACAGAAAGGAATTACTTTCCTTGAAAGTCACGTGCTTAGAACCGTTAAAGCAAACAAATCCTAAACAGCGCTTTGTTACAAAGATGGAAACATAAAAGAGTGACCTAAATCATCACACTTAAATGCAAATGACATTAATAAGCATATAGCCATAAGTAGCTGATAACACTGAGTACAACAAAATGAATAAAGTTAGCTAAGATCTAGGAACCTTTCATTTATGGATATGTAGTTCTCTAATTCCTCAAGAAGATGGATTATTACAGTTGCCTTAGTTAAGTTGTATAATGGATTTCCCTAAAATTAAGAAAATATAATAAAAGTGTATACCTGTGATACATTGAAAAGTTAAGCAGAAAATACAAACAATCATGCAGTAACCTGGCCCTAAAATATCTGCTTTTCTTAATTTTTCTAGATATTTTGAGAAAGAGTGAATTTACTTTGGCTTTTTCTAGAATACTGTTTTCATTTTCACCATGCTACTAGAAAGTTGATTACATTAGAAAAAGTAGATCATTGATAATTTTATGAGTTAAAAAGGAAATCAGATGGAATATCATGTCACTTGGTGTGATAGTTAATCATTGGTGAAGAGCAGTTATGTTGTACAACATTTTTTTAAATGGAATAGCATATATTTTCACTGGAAACTGGAAATGTCCAATCTAAATGATCAGAGATTAGCATATTAATAAACCATACCGTAAACTTTTCTGCAAGGGACAATAATGCTATCCACCTCTCAATCTTTCATGATTTGGGAGCAAAATAATTTATTATTTTTTTAAAAGAACACATACATTTAGTAGCTGGTATGTCCAAAAATTTCTAGATCAAATTTATCGAAAATCACTCTGATTTTTTTTCTTTAATGTACTCAATTAAGGGAATTTATTAAGACAACCAAACTAATTATATTACTTTTTCCCATCTAACCTAACCTAAACTTGGTGAAGGATGGCTGATGAGCATCCAATAGAAGATGAGTCTATGCAAACATCCAAGTCTTTGGAACTTAGATCTATAGAAAATTCACAGATAATGTTGCTTACCCTTGGTTCTAAATGAAGAGTTTAAGTTTATATCTGTAACAATGTCTTTTAATTAATCATACACACTAAGTATATCATGCATACAGAATTAAAATGAATAAACAGATGGATATTTCATATACATCTCCAGGGACAATAGCTCTGTAGGTAGATTTTAGTGCATATGATTGAGAAAATTAATATTAATTGTTAATAAAAATACATGTTCTATTTTGCAATATATTTTGCATTTTTTCACTCAGTGAAGTATAACTTTCTTTCATTATGTAATCTCTTTCCAAATTCAGTGGGCATTAAAAAACAACCTGTACTGAATTTTTTTCTTTAACTTTTCTTCATATATTTAAAATAGTACCAGAAACTTTGTCAAATTTTATTAGTATTTCCTCCAAATAGAAAATCAAGTTAACCGTGGGTTTAACTTTATAACTCAATGTTGTTTCTGTGTTTATACCGAATTTTAATAATAGACTTACAGTTCAAGCTCTCTATAGGACTTCAACTTCCTAAAACATGTAGAAATTCAATGTAATGCTTATTTGTTTAAGATTTATTTATTTAAGAGAGAGTAATAATGCTTGGCCATGCTAATACAATATAAGTAATACAATGCTGGATTTTTATAATGAATATGCAAGGTAGGTATTATTCCAAGTTAAAAAATAAATAAATAAACCAAGCCACAGATCTATTTAGCAGAAGAGCCAGATTATATAATAAAAACATTGATTTAAGACTATCAAGAAAGTACAATTGAGTAAATCCTTAGCTGCTAATAATATGCAACATTTTCACAAAAGTAGTCAGTAAGATTATAAAGAAAATAAAATTATCAACTTCAAAGAAAATAAAATTGCTCAAATACATATTCTTATTTTTTTAATGATCACCAGATATCTTTTATTACTGTAGTTGACTTTGAAAGGCAAATATGAGGTGCTTGTGCAACTAATCCCCCCCAATACACACCCCACCATTTCCAATTAAGCTTGGATGTGGACTTGAAATCTCTTCTTAATGGAGCCATTACCATTCAGTTGGACTTGGTGAAGGAGATGAAAAGTATCGAGTATGCCTAATCTAGACTACTACCTAAAGTTATATTATAAATATATTCATAACATACTTATATTATATTATATCCAGTGCATATAGTAAAAAATAAAGAAGAGTCCTGAAGGACTCTGAAAGATATAACTTTTTTAGTTACAAGAAGTGGTAGACAGAATTCTAAGATGGTTTCTATAGCAGGCTGAAAAATGTCCCTGAAGATATTGGGTCCTAATTCTTGAAAACTGTGAAAGTTACTTTATAAGAAGAGTCCTTGATGATGTGACCACATTGAGGACCCTGAGATGGAGAGACTATCCTGAATTACCTCAATGGGGTTTACGTGTCATTACAGTGTCTTTACAAGAGAGAAGCAGAGCAAGATTTGACATAGAGAAAAGAGGGAGAGGGAATGTGGCCAGGGAGGCAGAGATTAGAGTGATGCAGCTGCAATCCAAGAAATGCTAGCAATCACCAGAATTTGGAAGGAGCAAGGAACGGGTTCATCCTAAAACCTCCAGAGGGAGCATTGGCCCTCCTCACACTGGTTTTGGCCCAATAATACTAACTGCAGACTTTCAGCCTCCAGAATTGTGAGATAATAAATTTTTGTTGGTGTAAACCAAAAAATTTTTGGTAATTTGTTGGGGCTGTCATAGGAAACTAATATAGATTTTGATACCTGGAAGTGGGGTGTGCTGTAACAAATACCTTAAAATGTGAAAGTGACTTTGGAATCTGATAATGGAGAGAGTTTGGAAGAACTTTGAGATATTTGCTAGAAATGCCTATACTATTTTAAACAGAATGTTGGTAGGAATATGGATACTAAAGATGCTTTTGTTGAGGTCTCAGAAGGAAATGAAGAACATGCTACCAGAAATTGAAGACAAATTGATTCTTTTTTTTTTTTTAAGATTTTATTTATTTGAGAGAGAGAGAATGAGAGGGAGCGAGTACATGAGAGGGGGGAGGGTCAGAGGGAGAAGCAGACTCCCTGCCGAGCAGGGAGCCCAATGCGGGACTCGATCCTGGGACTCCAGGATCATGGCCTGAGCCGAAGGCAGTCGCTTAACCAACTGAGCCACCCAGGCGCCCGACAAGTTGATTCTTATGGTGGCAGAAAACTTAACTGAATTGTTTCTTATAGTCATGCATCTGTCTTTCAAAATAATTAGAAAGATCATGTACTCCCTATTGTTAAAATAGTACTGTCAAATAGGAACAAAAATGAATACTGTATTCACCATACACCTACGAACATCCTCCCCTCACCCCAAAACAAATAACATGATTCAGTGTTAGAATCGGAGCTTACATAATAAATGAGAAAAGATATTTGGCTCAGTGATATTATTTTGCCCACTATTTGAACATGGCATGCATGCAATCTATAAACTTGTTTCTAAATAATTTAACTCATTATTCTAATTAATATTAAATATCTTTAAATGAGTGGGAAAAATGTTTGGAAAGTCTTCTTGATATTATCTGCATAACTGTGCAGCTAAAAGAGCAAATTAGAAGTCTAAAAAATTGGACTTTAGAGTCAAGCATAGCTAACTCTTGGTTGCCATGTTATTAAAATCATGATGATAATATAATTTTAATAATATTGAAAGCCCAAAATTCCTGATGTAAAATAGCTGAATAATCTAGGCTGGAACAAAAAGGATATGTTTGCAGCTGAGACTGAACATGTGGATTAAAGTAGACTGCCGCTGATAACAGCACTTGGTGTGAAAATAACTCATTTGTTTGTTTGTTTAATGCAGAAGCACAGAAGTTGAGAAAAAATTTTTTTGTAGTTTAAATATATGAATCTTAGAATGGAGTCAAATAATTTCTTAATATCTTAATAGTTTATATTTGGAAATAGCAAAAGGGATTCATTTGACATAGCCCCCAAACTCTAAGTATTAAAGGTAACCACAAGTGGTGGTAACATCAGGAATATTATGGGAAGCTTTTATTAAATTGCTTTATGTAGAAGGAGTTAAATTGGAATTCAAATGTGAATATTAAAAAAAAAATCCAACCATTACACAATCATCACTTTTTTCTTGAACCAAGAAACTAGGTAATTATCTATGCTTACGATTGTATAAGAGAATTCTAAGAACATTCTTTTGAATTAGAATAACTAGCATGATCTAGTTGTCTATATACTTATATATTTTTTGAGAATTATGTATGAGTAATAATGACAAATCCTTCTAAAGGATAATAGAAAACAAGCATTCTGCAATAAAATGAAGGAAGATGAATGAGTTTAGGTAAAATATATACTGTAAATAGTGTTAAATAATTTCCCTAGGCATCTTATGGTTTTTGGTGCAATTTTAAATGGGATTGATTCCTTAATTTCTCTCTCTTCTGTCTCATTGTTAGTGTATAGAAATGCAACTGATTTTTGTGCATTGATTTTATATCCTGCCACAGAGCTGAATTCCTATATGAGATCTAACAATTTTGGGGTTGAGTCTTTGGGGTTTCCCACATGAAATATCATGTCATCTGTGAAGGGCATGTGATGTAATGAGCACTGGTTGTTATATGCAATGGACAAATAACTGAACTCTACATCTGAAGCTAATGATACTCTATGTTAGTATAGTATAGTATCATAATAATATAGTAGTATAGTTTAATATCATTACAGTAGAGTATCATTACAGTAGAGTAACATTATAGTATGGTATCATTACTATAGGTGAACTCTACATCTGGAGCTAATAACACTATATGTTAACTAATTGAATTTAAATAATACATAAAAATAATTTTCATTCAACTTATTAACTTTCATTCAATTTGTTAATTGACACATGCATTTATTCAGTTGCCAGTGTCAAATCACTAAGAGACATAGTTCAAAGGTACACTTCTGGAAGTACGATTTTCAAAAAAAAAAAAAAAAAGATTCTGTCCATTTAGAAGTTATTTGACCCAATTTTACCATGTTTCTTTTATCTCTTTTTTATAAATAAAAGGCCTCATATAATTTATCTTTTGTTATACAATTAGATCATGAGTTTTTGCTACACTAAATATTTGCTCCTTACTAAGAAAACATACATATGATACTAACAGTTGTATTTCTAAAATCTCTAGTAGTATAAAAGGCTATGATATTAAACAGTGACTTATAAAGGAAACCATTCTTTGTCATCCATGTATCTACCAATTTACCTACCTTTCCTACCCTCATTTAAGGAGTTTAAGATAGACAATTTTTTATAAATGAGTTATAAAATTCCATGTTTATATTGAATGAAATTTTGCATTTAGTCAATATAGAGCTTTTCTCTATAACATAATCTAAGAATAAATACATCAGTGGCAACAATGAAAGTATTTGTAAGTGCCTAAAAACGTGCCAAGCCTTTTGCTAGGTAAAGGGAGGCTCACAAAGGGAAAAGGGTCATAGGATCTGAACTGAAGGAGCATCCATTTTCATGGGCCATATTTGACCATCAGTTGCTTATTTACATGAGAACTTCAAACATTTGAGGACTGTGGCAATGAAGCCAGCATAATCATATACATTATTAAAATTTTCTTATGCATGCGTATCTGCCACCCATTTGAAACCTTAAAATATTTAATCATTTCTTATACAGTTACATTTTATTTCCTTTCCATAATGAGGATGACACGTTTATGCTGTTTAAAAATTAAATCTTCCACCATTTTCTAATTATAAGAACACAAAGGCTAAATTGCCTCATTTTATTTTTAAAATAAGAAAATATGCATTATTACTGCCTCATAACTCAGAAGTGATAGGATCATTTTTAAAGAAAAAAAATCCATTTAATTTTAAGGATGGGATGATATACTCAACACCAAAGAAACAGGTAGAAAAAGAAAATCCAAAAGGTAATGTTTATTATAGTGTTGTTAGTCTTGCTTCTACATGCAAAAGAACACTTCATCTTTGAATGATCTCCATAGAAAAGGAATACATACTTCTCTTTTGGTGGATGTGATTAATAGAATAATATAATAAAGATATGCCTTAACATATTAAATTAATTATGTCTATGGTTGCATGAAGCCCCCTAGAATTTCAGTGAAATAGTAAAGTCATTGCTTACCAAAACAGGAAAGAATAGAATGGTGAAGAAAGAAAAGTTAATTTCAAGCTTCAAAGAAGATATTATAGGTAATGGAGGTTAAAATAAAATTGAGACTATAAAAGCAATTAAGAATGTCCCTTTAAGGAGCAATGCATGAGAGACTGTGATAGCCTCAAATTGTTCATATTTGCATAGAAAAGGTCACAAGATATCATTAGATTGTTAACACTGAGCAAGAGACTTCCTTAGAGAAAGAGAATCAGATGCACATTCCATTACAGGACATCAGGTCTCTTTAGAACTATAATACACTATTATGATATTATGTAATTTTCATACTTTTCCTAGGACAAAGACACTTTTGCTTAGTTTTCATAGATACTTTTCTGCCTAGAAAACCCTTCATCAGAACTCTCTAATCCTCAGCGTGATCACTCATATTTATCCTAAATCCCTATGTGTCCCAATATAAACCATGAAACAGTATAACTCACTTAAAACTATGTTAGTTTTATATTGTATTGCAGCATGTTACAAAACATGAACAGAGAATCAAATGAACAGTAATGTCTATCTCTGGGTATTTTTCTCATTACAGCTCTGTATAATGTGAGAGTTTTGAAATACTACAACAAACAGAAAGACATTCTGATAACATGTATTGTTGTTTCTTCATTGATTCTCAAAGAAATTTAAAAGAAAGAGTTGCTAATTGAAAAAAAAAATGACTCTAGGTGTTCTAAAACATTAAAGAATTCTATATCAGTTTATGGAGAAGCAATTCATAGTTTGCCCATTGCTTTCCTTATTAAAGTTAACGATGTGTGACCCAGTCTATAGACATTTGCTTGACCAAAGACACATGATTGTTAATTATAATACCTGTGTGGAAATAGTATTCTTCTGTTGAGGTTATATGTCATGAGAGTAGATAAAATTACATGTAGAATTTCAAGGAAGAGCATCTGCTTGGAGTACATCAAGCAACAACAGATGTTGCTAAATCAAATAACTATCAATCTTATGTTCATAATGCCATTGTTGGTTGCTCCAAGTATAGCCTCCAATGGACAGAGAACATATATCATGTAATCGGGAATACCAATGTTAAGGTAAGCATCAGTTAGTTGGAATTCAACTAAAAATACATGTCAAAAAGTTCTGTTCTGCTTTTTATTTAGGTAAAAATGCCAAATGGCAATAAAATAAGCTGATATATGAGATAATTGTGAATATTATGGTGTTTTAGTTTTTTGTTTTTGTTTATGTTTTTTGTTTGTTTTGGAAAAGCACTTATATATGTTATTTTCACTCTTATGATGTTTTATTAGAACATTTACTGCAGTGGATCTGGTATGTGGCATCATTCACAGTCATCAAAGAAAGATTAAATTTTATTTCCAATTCTGCAGTAAAAAGCTATTTAATGGATTTTAAAATTATCATTTGTCCACAAAAGTTTAAAACTAAAATGTTTTTTTTTTAAACTAAAATGTTTTATGTTTAAGATTTATTTAACTAACAACATAAGATTTTTCACTTGAACTTCAGAGTTTTGTTTTGTTTTTTTTTAATATGGAACAATATGTCAAAATATTTTGAGATCATAGAGTAGTTTTGGAATGTGTATTTCTCTAAAATTGTGTTTCATTATCATTGCAATCACTGGTCATGGTGACAAAAATTTTCAACTTTTTCTCTTTAACAGACACGTTTTGATATGACAGAAAGTAATTTTTAGAGTTAAATGTATGATTTCAAATTTAACACAATAGTCATTCAAACAGGTATTACTAAAACTTCCCAGAGAAACACACAATTGTAAAACATTTAGAGTTTCTCATACTCACTTACATTGTTGACATTAACTATGCTAACGAAAGAGGATTAAATTTGATCCGTTAAATATTAGTTCCTAATTAAAATAAAAAGCATTTCTTTTAACAAAGTATCCCAGTGACTCACATGAAAGGAGAAGCAAAAGAAGGTAAAAAAGGTAGTACAAAAGCCAAACAAGTCTTCTCTCTTCTCAATCCACTGCTATAAAGTCTTAACCATATCATAGTCACAGTGATATATTTTTATTTAAAATCAGTATCGGATTATTACATTCAGAAAAATAAACTATATCCCTAGCATGATTACTAAAGAATGAAAGTAAAATTTAGCCTCTCTACTTACATTCAAGTGTTCCTTTAGAGGAAGGAGAACATCCTCGCCATATCAACTAAAACATTATTTATTTTCAAACCATTATAATCAACAATGATGACTCTTCTTCTAATTAAAAAGTACTTTGTCCTTTTCTGAGATAATGAGCCTTCACTTCCCCTTCCAGTGCTGCCAAACTTAGAGGTACTGAATTCTAAAGCCATGTATGTTCATTCCTAAACCATCAGTTTGTTGTCTTTGTTCCAAAAGGGACTAAATTTGGTCATACATCCCTAAAAATGCCTACACAGGCCATACTCTACAAATCTGAATTCTCGGGGCGCCTGGGTGGCTCAGTCGGTTAAGCGACTGCCTTCGGCTCAGGTCATGATCCTGGAGTCCCGGGATCGAGTCCCACATCGGGCTCCCGGCTCGGCGGAGAACCTGCTTCTCCCTCTGACCCTCCCCCCTCTCATGAGCTCTCTCTCTCTCTCATTCTGTCTCAAATAAATAAATAAAATCTTTAAAAAAAAAAAAAAAAAAAAAAAAAAAAAAAAATCTGAATTCTCCTGGCCTTCAATGTAAAAGTCAAAGAAACAAACTAAATTTAAAGGAATTATAAGCACACTTTCATTTTATTTTGAAATAAAAAATATTGGAAATGGAACAAATATTAGCTACAATATATTAATTTAAACATTACTATATTTCTGGAAAGTGTTAGAACTTATATTCCCTCATAACAATAATTAAATTGGGCTCTTTCAGTTGTGAATACCAAAGCAGCATGTTTAACTATGATTCAATTATAGAAAAAGCAATGTTATAAATTTTATAGACAATAGCATGTATCTCCTAGAAAAATGATCAATTGATTTTCCCAGAGATGATTATTTTAGATGTTGATAAATAAGCTTCAGAATGATAAATAATATTGATTGCTATCACTCTATATTTCCTAACTATAAATGTGGTTTAAAAAAAAAGTATATCCTTTAAAAACAACATGTATAAGAAATACCTTCTAGTATTTGAAAATCACTTATTTGTTATATTTCAATTTATTTTTAATCCAATATGTGTTGAAATGTATTAATTTGCATATTGAAAACAAAAGTGTTTTGCATTTAAAATCTACTCTGATTTGCACTTTTCACTTTAAAGTGAGAAATGCCCTAATAACATTAGAAGTTAAGAGTTTTAATATTCCACATGATGTACAATTTCAAATATTGTAAGTTTACGATACTTACATCAAAACAAAACATACGAACTGAACATTTAGATTTTCTATAGGTACTTTCAGTCTTTAGTTCCAAAAACAAACTTGGTTTTAACCATTTTTGTCCAAATTTTATATTTATGTATTGATTATTGCTATAAAATGTAATTATATCATTTTTCTTGTTTTACCTTGATGCAGTCTGATTATACCAGGAATGATTCATATGCTTACCTAAAACAGAAAGAAACGAAACATGTTGTTAGTTTTAAAGGAATATTTTTTAAGTTTACTGTGGACAAAATAAGACATGGCAGATAAACAATCACAACTCTCATTCTAACTGCTATTTTCCTTTACACCCCAGAGATCTTTATAGTTGTGACAAAACCAAATGGAATAAGTTGTTTCCAAACTGCATAGGCAAAAGAGCCTTTACAGATGACTTGGTGGCAAGTACATTTTTATTAAGTTGAAGACATCTATTTTTGTCATTTCTTTTCTGCCACCAGCACACAATGAATCAAATAAATATCAACAAAAGCTTTGTAGAATTCTATTACTTCCCCAAACATCTTAGAAACATCCTTACTACAAATAGATTGTTTGTAGTTCTACTGTAGTACTGATCATACTGTCCACATTTACCTGCCCAGGAAAATTTAGAATGCAGATCTGTTTAAAATCAGGTTCAATAATAATGAAGGGGAAATAATAAATTATGCTATGTCTATGAATTACGTATTACACGCTATGTGTTATTAATATATTAGATGTCATATGTCTATGAATTACAAGCAAATTGTAGGTCTATGGTAAGATTAGAAATGTTGCTTTTTTTCTACTTTCTATTAGTAAACTTAGAGGTAAAGCTAAATAAATTGTTGAAATCTTTTTAAATAAGAGCATCCATGATCCCTAAAAGTTGACATTTTCCTATCTTTCCACCTATCTCCAATTTGAGAAAGGGGCCCAAATCTATAGGGCACCTTGGTCTCTTCCTATGAAAGTGTGGTTTTAAGCAGAGGTAGTTCACATCTGAGGTTAGACATTCCAAAGATTTCATGAGTGAAATATCAGTATATTATGTTATTTGGGATTATAAAGAAAAAAGATACATTTAGAACTCTAACATAATTAAATTTGTGAAATGATTAGGTGTTTATTCTTGTATATTCCTTAGGAATCTGTGTTTTATATTGTATGATTTAGACTAGAGTTTATGAACCATCACTGGATTTTTTATTTCTGTGTTTATTCTTTTTTTGAGTGCTATAAGGTCAGAAATCATATTTACCTTTTGACTCTAAAATCTAGTACGGTGTTAGGTATGCAGTAGAAATTAAGTATGCTTTTTATAGAATTAATAGATGAAAGAATAATTAAACTAACCACATAGAGAGATTAAAAATTGGAAGTTAAGTTATTGTCCAGTAAAATCCAAAGAGTTGAATACTAAATACTAAATACAGAATGCCTGGTTGGTTATTTAGCTTGTACTTGGTAAAGCTTAAAAAAAACAAAATTTCATTAAACTTTTTAAAATAAAACTGGAAAAAAAAAGCAACAGTATTTTGTGGTTCAATAAGCTGGAACACCACATCAAAAGGACATTAGGGAGAACTTTTGGGCAATTTTAGTCGCGTAAAACAACAATTCTAGGTTGCTATTTACCAATAAAAATGTAATTCATTCCACATAATGTCTGTTTTGAGAGAGAGAATCTCTAATTGGAATATGCTGATTTTCCAATTAACATAGTTAAGGCAGATTTGCACATTTTAGGTACGTCGTGGTTTCCTTGGGTGATACTTCTCCAACGTGTAAAATGGCGGAGGCAGAGGTAGCGTTCTTTGTTTCCTTCGTATTTATCTCAAAGGGACTACTGAAGAATTCTAAAGAAAAGAAATCTTAGATACAGATACGCATAGCTTTTATAAAGAAGATCCATGAGAGGCCTATAATTATGTTCTAGCACTGTTTTGACCAATTACTGTTCCTTTATTTTCCTCCTCATGAAGTCAGTTGTGCTTATAAGTATTTATTTTCTTTGCTTCGTTATACATATTTGTAATAATCTGGGCAGTGAGCCCAGATTGCTTTATTTTTTGTTTATTATTTATAGACTGTCCTAGATACTTTTGAAAAGGCATAATCTAAATTATTATTACCATAATTATGGGAAGATTGGCACTCTGAGATTATGATATAAGAAGATTCTTATTTCATAATAAGCTAAATACTATACATTTTTTAGAAGTGAGGCATTACATGGACAGAGCATTTTAATTTTAATATTGCCTACATGTCTAGACGGTGTACAGGACACAATATGATTTTAAGTATATTGTGCTGTTGTCCCAAATCAGAAGCCCATCTATGGACTGGTTTTAATTGTTGATGTGTTTGGTATTGTCACACATTCCGTAATGTTTCTCTTGAAAATACAGGATTACTAACAAACCATAGCATTTAATGCAGTATAGACTTCCTCTGCTCTCATGGATGGAAACCACAACCAAATTCATATTACAGAGATGAGATATAACATTTAAAAGTTGAAAACAATTGGGGCGCCTGGGTGGCTCAGTCATTAAGCGTCTGCCTTCAGCTCGGGTCATGATCCCAGAGTCCTGGGATCGAGCCCCGCATCGGGCTCCCTGCTCAGTGGAGAGTCTGCTTCTCCCTCTCCCTCTGCCTGCCTCTCTGCCTGCCTCTCTGCCTACTTGTGCTCTCTCTCTATCTCTCTGTCAAATAAATAAATAAAATCTTTAAAAAAAAAAGTTGAAAACAATTAATGTAACTCAAATCCTTTAAACATTCCATCTAATTGTGTCTCTACCTATTTTTTTTTTTAAGTGCAGTCACTGAAGAAAGCTAAACAGTATGTCAATTTCCAAGCCAGACCACAGTAGCTTCCTAGGATATGAGTTGCAGTGTTTGGACAATATAGATAATGATCCCATCAGGTATTATGTTTCCAACACACTCTACTGCCTGACTCATGGAAACTTGTGCCAATAGTTCCTGATGATTTCCATTTCCCCTTTTTAGGATTTATTTATATGCCCCACCTAGTTCTTGGATACTTGAATACATAAATACTAGATTGGGGAAAAAAAACAAAAAAAACCTTTAGATACATTCTAAATATTAAATATGAAACACTAACATATAGAGAGGTCGAATGATTTGCATAGGGTCATACAGATCTTGATTTCCAGTCCAATTGTCTTTTCATTTTATTTTGGAGATCATTATTCCTTTTGCTTTCTTTTAAAAGAAATGAATTCTTTATGAAAGAATTATTTAAATATGATTTAAGATATTCACAGCATACTTTTGACATACACATTCAATGTTAAAATTAAAATAAAAATAATTTGGCTTCATTTGGACTGTGATTGCTAGCCACTCTTTCTGAGAAACACACGTGTGAATGCCCGATATCCTTTCAGAATCAGGTTCTTCATTTCTCTTTATTTATTTATTTTTAAAGATTTTATTACTTTTTTGAGAGAGAGGGGACCTGGGTGGCTCAGTTGGTTAAACCTCTGCCTTCAGCTCAGGTCATGATCCCAGGGTCCTGGGATTGAGCCCCGCATTGGGCTCCTTACTCAGTGGGGAGCCTGCTTCTCCCTCTCCCACTACCCCTACTTGTGCTCTCTCTCACTCTCTCTGTCAAATAAATAATAAAATAAATCTTAAAAAAAATTTTTTTTTTTTTTTTTTTTGAGAGAGCGAGCACAAAAGGAGAGTGAGAGGGAACAGCAGACTCCCTGCTAAGCAGAGTGCCTGATATGGGACTGGATCCCAGGACCACGAGATCATGACCTGTGATGAAGGTAAGACGCTTAACCGACTGAGCCACCCAGGGGCCCCTTCATTTCTCTTTAGATAATCCTCTCTGTTCAGCATCTCTATTGCTGATTTGCTCTCAAGTATCAAAATCTCTCAAGTCTTAAACTACTGAATTTAAATCACTTTTTATTAAGTTCAAAACAAGACCAAGGAAATTTCCATTTTGTATTTACCTGATACCCATTGAACTTGTAGTTTCAGATAAAGAGACCTGTCTCCTAACCTTTTTCCTTCTCATGATTTTATTTTCTCTTTTGAATTCTTTCAAGTTAGAGCCTTTCCTTTTCACTCTAATTGAGGTCTTTAATGTCACCCCAACTTCTCTCAGGTCACCGTTCCAAGTAACTGAAAGTTGAAAATCATTTCTTCTTTTTAAAGCATACTCTGTTTTTGAACAAGGTTTGCTAGCAAACTTCCTGATGCACAGCCAAACTGGTTTTCTCTTTATGGAATACACATTATTTAGAACTAGTATAAATCAGTATGAATTTCTGTAAAACGCCATAGTTTGCTGACCACTGTAACTAGCTATTTTGAAATAATCTAATAATACTTAACCAATTCATGATATTGTGGGTATCAACTCAAATAATATGTCATAAATAGCAAAAGGATATAATACAAGAAACAACATATGCTATCAGAGGTCTATCTTGGGAATGGCCATGAAGATAACAACAGGATTTCACCTCTTTGCACTTTATTTCCTAATCTATATATTGAGGCAGATGGATTAGATAATCTCCAAAGATCATTCATACTGGGACGTGGAAAGAAATGATGGAAATCATTACAATTGATGAAGTCTCACTACTGTGTAAAAATGAGCCAAAATACATACCTAAGGCAAAATTCAGCAGACTTCTATAACTCAGCTAAACAATAATTGCAATTTTTAAAAGTGCTAGAAAATTGTAATTGCATATCTGGATGTTGTCATGAGTGTAAAATTGGGTATTGGTTAAATTAATCCTAAGAGACAGATGTACTTACTACCTTTTTTAGATACATATTTGGGATCATGAGAAGCTACTGATATGTAAAAATCCATAAATGCAATAATGCTGAGGAACCCAAAGGACCAAATTCTTTTTTTTTTTTTTTTCCCACTCACTCATTTAAACACCATGGGAAGCCCTAGAGCTATGAAGACAAATATTTTGACTAAGATTCTATTCCTTGAAGGAGAATATTGTCTACTGGAAGAACTAGACTTGTGAAGTATCCACCTTGTTCTATTTAAAAAGAAGTAGATATGGGTCTTTTTCAGAGCAATAAGTAAACCTACAACTATAACTGCACAGCATGAGTCAAATATAAGCTTTGAAAAAATCCCCTTGGTTACCTTGATACATTTATCTTTCTACCATAATTAATGTTTGTTATACTTACTTATTTTGAATAAGTTGTCTGGCATAGAGTTTTAAGGTAAAGAGCTTTAGTGGTAGTATTTGCTTGGGTCTATTATTTTAAAAAATCTTAGGCAACATATATGTTTAGCACTATAAGCATAATTTTACTTTTGATAAAAGAGATGAATTATGGTGTAACAATTATTGAAATCATGTCAACATTCATGTAGAAATTTGGTAATTAATCTTTCATGAAGTATATATCAATTAAAATATACTTAGCATAAATGCAAAAACTTAAGACCAAGACTTCAGAATATCAGAAGAATCGCATCAAATTAAAATACAATCTTTGAAATATTTCCAAAACCGTGCTGTGCTCATTTTATATTTCAACATGCACTGCTGAAGTCTGACCTTCTGTTATTGAAAATGATCAGGACAAAGTCTGGAAAGTTAACCTTGCATATCCTGGTCCTGCTCACACATTCTAAAAAGATGTCAAATTTATTCACATCACTTGGGCTGGTTAAACTTGTTTATATCATTTAGGTCTTCTCTGGATTTGACTTTGTACTGACTTTGAGAGTTTCAAGCTGAAGAGCAGCTGAACTAAGCAGAACAAAACAAACAGCATCAAGTGAAAGGAACGCTGAAGTCCAAATCTACTTGTTCACTTAGCATATGTTGCTCTTCTCTCCAAACTTGAGCCACCTGATGTGCAAAACAACAGGTAGCAAGGATGGTGAGGGACAAATGCAAGAGGATCAGTTTATTTCTCAGTTTACTTCTTGAGTGGCCCTCAACCTCTGCACATCTCTGCACTAATGTTAGAAATTTTATTTATTATAATAAGATTTTGTCATTCATCTCAAGTAAAAAAAAAGTAAAGCATATTTGACTCTAAAAGGGAGGAAAAAGATGGGGCGCCTGGGTGGTGCCTGAAACAGGCATCAAAATCCAAGAGGCAGGGGCGCCTGGGTGGCTTAGTCATTAGGCGTCTGCCTTTGGCTCAGGTCATGATCCCAGGGTCCTGGGATCAAGCCCCACACTGGGCTCCCTGCTCGGCAGGAAGCCTGCTTCTCCCACTCCCACTCCCCCTACTTGTGTTCCCTCTCTCACTGTGTCTCTCTCTGTCAAATAAATAAATAAAATCTTTAAAAAAATAAATAAAAAATAAAATAAATAAAAGGGAGGAAAAAGAATACAAGTATGATTTGTAAAAGGAAAGCTGAACTTTGAGTGAAAAAAGGATGAAATTATGAAATTACACATGCATAAACACACATAATACATAGAGAGATAAATAAAAGCACCAACAATTTGTGTGTGTTTTAAACTTTTATTTATTATTTATTTTTTTAAGTGATCTCTACTCCCAACATGGGGCTCAAACTCACGACCTCAAAATCAAGAGTTGGATGCTCCTCTGAATTTTAGAGGCTGGGCACCTCTAAAAATACTGAAGATTTTAAATTATAGTTTGATGAAAGCTAACATATAAGTAACTGAAAAAGGATGGAAAATCATTTACTGCATTCTTAATGTTCCCAATACTTACACTCTTGATCAATTAACTGCACTACTTGTCTCTATGATATTCTTCTCATTAGTAAACAAATAAAATTTTGTATAAGAATAGAATGTAATATATGTGTAATATACAAAAAAATCCCTTAAACTTTTATACTGCCCCAAGTGTCCCCTAAATTTATTTTGTAGTTGTTATTTAAATATTCTCAAATCCTATAATATCAAATGTCAAAAATCACCAAATGAAAGCAAAAAGAAAATTTAAAAATGAAATCATCATGATTGTTACTCTATGACAAAGTTCTATAACTTGTCTACATATCCTAATCACCTGGAGAGCTCTAAAAACGAAAATAAAACACATGGACATGTCCCCACACCAGCTGTTTGGGAATTCTTCTGATTAGAGATTATTCATCTGTATGTTCAAAAAAAACACCTTCACGTGGTTCTAATAAGCAACAGGGATGAACCCTCCTCCTAGGCCTTTACCTTGTGATATGTAGGTTCAGTTTACTTGCTGTTACTGTATTAATCATTTCCTCTTGTAGTCCACACCAGGATATTTTATAGTTTTTGCAACCCACAGTAAATAAATGCATTGTGTGATGTGACCCTATGAACATATTTGCCTGTATAAATACATACATGCATACATTTCACTAAAATGAAAGTTTAGTAGAGTATTAATCATTCACATATTTGTGTAGAATTCATTCTCTATTTTTAAATATTTGCCATAAACATCTCAACTGCTATTATGCTCACTAATGGGTCACAAACAGAAGTTTGTGAAAATTACTGCTCAGTTCTCATTCACATGTAATACATTCTGCATGAACATAGTATACTCTAAGAAAAATAAAGGAGAGATGACGTGTTTTGTAGACTGCAGAATGCAGGGATTCATGTATAACTTATGTACATAATATTGCAAAAACTAAGCCTCAATGAGCATGTATATTGACCAGGTAGTTGTGACAGTTTTTTAGCTAGATCAGCCTGCACCTTTTACCATCTGGACACATCACACTTTTTCTGAAGGCAGAAGTGGTAGAACATTAAGGATCTACTTAGATAATTATCACTTGATCTGATCAATTATCCAAATAGATGTGAAAAGAAATATACAGGAATGTTGGCGATCTGCAATCCTGTGTTTGACTATTAATACATTGTATAATAGCAAAGTGAAAATAAACTACTCAGGAAATACAAGTTCTTCAAAGAAAGAATGATGCCAGCATGATCTAGGATGTGAAACAAAGAAAAGAGATATACAAAACAACGAAACCTAACCTTTTACCATTAATTTCTAAGTACTGACTAAAAAAATCTTAGCTTTATATAGTTTTTCATGTAAAATTGTAAAACCCAGTAGACATATGTACAACGTGTCCTTAAATAGTATCATAAAAATTAATGTTACTATTTTGGAAATGTCTTTGGTTTCCTGATCATGCTTTCTACTAGCGGCAAGATTATGCAAATGCAAAAATATTTTGAAATGATTGCTCCTTTAAATGAATAAACTTAAGAAATTTATTATTCAGTGATTTACATGTTTTTAGCAATATACTTAGTTTTCTTAATTCCACTGTTTTTCCCAATTGCCCATTTTTTCCATATTAAAATATTTGAATCAATAAAAATGTTTGCATTAGGGGTATAGTTAAATATGTGTGGCTACTGTATCACCCCAAACTTGGACTGGGAACATGTCTGAAGTGGGATAACTTACAGGACTTGTAAAAGAAAACAAAAAAGGAAACAAACAAACAAACAAACAAAAACTTCCCTGTGACCTATATTCCCTTTGTAAGACTAAAAAGTCCCTTAAATCCTCAAAAAGAGATTACATCAGGAGGGAATAGAGGAAGTACTTTCTGTTGACATAAACAGTAATTGATAAGGTTTTCTTGAACACTTCCATAGAAATGCTGATGTATTACACTTAGGATTACTAGTTAGCTCTCATTTCCTTTCAACTTTTGCCTCTGGATAAGCTCAACTATTCCCAGGAAGAAACACTGATCAAGTAGATTTGTCATGTGAGCAACTATAATAAGGTAATTTATCATAGTCTGTCAGAGTTTTATTCTAGAAAGGCTGCTGCATTTTTATCCTTACTTAAAAATCTGCTGTCACTCCTGCTGAAAATTTGGTAGACATTTTGGACATGTTTAAAAGCCCTTCCAAACTGATAGTGGCAGATAATTAAGTTATCAGCTATCAAAGCTTTTTTTCTTTTTTTTTCTACAATATGTATGACACCATGAACCCATCTGGCTAGTTTAATCTGACCTGTTCACAGAGCATACCTTGTTCCCTTCCCTTTTTCCTTCTTAATAGTGGCCAATGACCAAAGTAATTCACAACGACAAATGAAGCCTTTCTCAAGAGTCTAACTGAGCAATTTTGTTTTCCTTTGCAAGACCTGAAATCCACAACACTCAACTTCATTCACTGAGGTGGCAAGAAATAGTGGTTACTAGGAAACTAGGTGGATTAAGGATTTCTGAAGAACAAATAAACTGCTTAGGTGTACTACGTTATATCTCAATAATATTTCTTGTCATTCAATGCATCTACTCAATTACTCCATGTGCGTACTTTACTTGAAACCACTCTCAACAAAGTTTCATTCTGATGGGCACTTCATTGAGTCCTAAAGCCTTGGTTACCTTTCTCTCATTCTCTCTTTTAAGACTTCTGCATTTTTCAGTGTTTAAATGTATGCTTTTGGAGGGGGCGGGCGCCTGGGTGCCTCAGTCGGTTAAGCGTCTGCCTTCGGCTCAGGTCACGATCCCAGGGCCCTGGAATGGAGCTCCACTTTGGGCTCCCCCTCTCCCTCTGCCTGCCGTTCCTCCGGCTTGTGCTCTTTCTGTCAAATAAATAAATAAAATCTTTTAAAAAATAAGTGTATGCTTTTTTGTAAGAATATATCAATCTTTTGCCAATTTTATGTCATCCTTGAACACTACCTTACAAATAGATGTTTTTCAGTTTAAGGAGAAGAAAGGAAACATCAAAAACATGTTTTAATTTGGCTTCCATCTTGACTCATTTATGGCATCCTCATGTAATATACTTTTTTTTTTTTTAAGATTTTATTTATTTGCGAGAGAGAGAATGAGAGACAGAGAGCATGAGAGGGAGGAGGGTCAGAGGGAGAAGCAGACTCCCTGCTGAGCAGGGAGCCCGATGTGGGACTCAATCCCGGGACTCCAGGATCACGACCTGAGCCGAAGGCAGTCGCCTAACCAACTGAGCCACCCAGGCGCCCCCTGTAATATACTTTTTTAAATCATTAATTATCAAACCCAAGAACATGCTCTCATTGGTAACAAAGCAGTCCCAAGGTAATTAAAAACAGGATATATGTACATATGTGTTTATCTCTAAATACAAAATAATGTAAATATAAAGGTAAATACATATAAGTATATGGTATCTTTTATTCTCTCCTAATAATTTGAAAAATATACAAAATCATAGAGCTCTACTGCTTTGATGATTCCTTGCTCTCTCACCCCAAAATATTTATTGAGTATGTGCTGTGTTCATAGTACTTTTTTCATCTCAAGGAAAGCTTCGTAGCTTCTTTGAAAAATATGAGTTTCCCACCTTACTAGGGGATGGAGACATAGGTGAAAGTGATTTACTCTGCATCAGATAGCCATTCACATAGAATGTAAAACATCATTACAATTCTACTAAATTATTTCTCATAATCTCTTAAGGAAGAGATCTAAAACTTTGTGAGTAATTGGGATTTAATACTGATGTTCTACATAAAATTGATGTTAACTCATATTGAGCATCACATTTTCACAAAAAAGTAAAACTAGATTGAAGTAACTACATGGGTATTTCAGATTTTTGGTTGGCTACCAACTCTATGAAATATCATTTTCTGCTATATCATTCCAAATATATTTAAAATGTTTGAAAGCACCTAATCAAAGATTCCATATAAATGCATAGAATTTAAAAATAAGTGGTACCATTGTTTAATATTTATCATTTTAATAAATTTAAGTGTTTAGGGTTTTAATAATTTGTGTGGCCAATACACAAACATGCATATAATTTTTGCTTATAAATTTCTTTTTTTTTTTTTAAAGATTTTATTTATTCATTTGAGATACAAAGATACAGAGAGAGAGAGAGAGAGAGAGAAAGCACGAGCAGGGAGAGAGGCAGAGGGAAAGGGAGAAGCAGGCTCCTCGCTGACCCAGGACCCTGGGATCATGACCTGAGCCGAAGGCAGATGCTTAACCATCTGAGCCACCCAGGTGCCCCTGCTTATAAATTTCTTAAGTTTGAGTTGAAAAGACAGTTAAGTTCTATAACATTTGGGACCAACTCAGTCATTATTCTATTTTTTTTTTTTTACCCTTTGTTATTTTCCCCTTCTGAACTACCTAACGCATAGTGCATTTTGATATTAAAAGTGCTTCAGTGGGATGCCTGGGTGGCTCAGTCAGTTAAGGTCAGGTCATGATCCCAGGGTCCTGGGATAGTCCTGCATCGGGCTCCCTGCTCAGAGGGAAGCCTGCTTCTCCCCCTCCCACTCCCCCTGCTTGTGTTCCCTCTCTTGCTGTCTCTCTCTGTCAAATAAATAAATAAAATCTTTAAAAAAAAGTGCTTCGATCTTCACAGTATTTCATTATAATTCTAAAGTCTCAGGAAAAAATAATTTTGTCACTTATAATACTACCCCACAATTTTCTCTTCTTTTTTCCTAAAACAAGTATATGCTGACAAATAAGTTAAAAACCACAGAGAGCCAAAAATGTGTTATTACAAAATATCATTTATAAAGCAATTGTAAAGCTACCTTGCAACTGCTATGAAATACGTTCTTAAGTACTCATAAGTCTATGATAATAGAACTGGAATCATCATGAGGGAATCATCTATTCTTCATTTTAACTCTCCAAGGGCTTAACTGCAAAACTCTTCTTGAAGAAACAAGACTTTGAGAAATTTAAATGATCAGATGACAAACATCCTAACAATAGTAACTCCTCAAGTCAATTCAAAAATAACATTTCTCTCACATATAAAAAAATATACCAGAAATGGAATTTATTTCTTCAAAACCAATAAGCCAATTATAAGACACATTATAATTTTTTGTATCACTATCAGAAGAAACTTCATCAATTAAAATACAGTACATCATCTATCATTAAACACATCCCAACTTCAGAGATGGAAAATGTTGCTGCTTAGAATTGATGACATAATATTTTGGCTATATGATTTTCTTAGAAAAGGAATTCTTAAGATTCCTGAAGCCTAGCCTGGGTGGCTCAGTCGTTAAGCGTCTGCCTTCGGCTCAGGTCATGATCCCAGGGTCCTGGGATCGAGCCCCGCATCGGGCTCCCTGCTCCACGGGAAGCCTGCTTCTCCCTCTCCCACTCCCCTGCTTGTGTTCCCTCTCTCGCTGTGTCTCTCTCTGTCAAATAAATAAATAAAATCTTAAAAAAAAAAAAAAAGTTTCCTGAAGCCTAAATATCATGCATTTTTGCTCTCCATGAAAAAAAAAAAAGTTAAAGCTCTGGATAGTTAGTACAATTTTGTTCACCAAACTTTTCATAGAATTTAGGACAAACTGAATTAGAAAACATAGAGGTAGAATAATTTGGGGATGCAATATTTAAATGTCCCCAATATCATTATATCAGCACTGATTAATAAATACATGTACTGGCCAATAAATTAAAAGTGAAATCTGCAGGCTAAATAAGTCCCTCTATCACAGAATTCCTAAATGATGTTGATGAAGCCTAATGGGACTACTAAGCAGCATTTTACTCATTATATCAGTTTTTTGAAAGCTTGAACTCCATCTACTTTTCTGAAGGATTTTTACCAGTTCTCCATGTAGACTTCAACTTAAATGACATATTTTGTAAACTACAGTAAGGACTTCCTCGATGTCAAGAAAAGTAGTCTTAATGTTACAGCTTGCTAGACGAATCTGTAAAATAATGATTTTTTTAAAATGATCCACCAACCACGTCCCTGCTACCATAACCATCACAAAAGGATTATGTGAACACCTTACTTTCTTTTCACAAAGGTATCTGAAGAAACTATGTGAGTCCATACCAAAGAAATACATCAACTTATAGACGTATGCTCATATTCAACTAAAATCAATGTTGATTTTCACATGCAGACAAGATGAATTTTTATTGTCAAGAGTGCCAATGAGAATTAAAGTTCAGATGATTTGTGTCTCAAAACAGTACATCGCCCAAGGAAGCTTTAGTACTGCTTAACCAGTAAGAAATCTTTAAATACTTGACCTCTTTGACAGACCAAAAATCACGATGCCTGCAAAACAAAGCACTGTCAGATTGTGAAAGTCACTAAAGAAGAATTCAAATTTCCTGTGATTATTTTGACACTCTGTCCATCACACTGCATCCTCATGAGAACAGCATGTTTTGTTGTTGTCATTGTGATTTTTTAAGTGCTCTTGTTCTAGAAAGAAGCAACAAGAACATTACAAAATTTGTGAGACAACTAAAATGTATAAGTGTAGGAGTTCTGATTATATTCAAAATATACTACTGCAGATACTAGGAGCTCACAATTGGTACTTGATATACATACATCAACACTGTTGCTATTAAAATAACTTTTTTAAAAGATTTTATTTATTTATTTGTCAGAGAGAGAGAGCATAAGTGGGGGAAGCCACAGGCAGAGGGAGAAGCAGGCTCCCTGCTGAGCAGGGAGCCCGATGCAGGACTCAATCCCAGGACCCTGGAATCATGACCTGAGCAGAAGCAGGTAGAGTTTGGATCAAATTCGATATCCATGGGTGACAGATGCTTCTGCTGATCACTCTCATAGTTCTAGCAATGTAAATGGATCCTTTAAAAAGTGCTTTTGTCTTTTATTTTGGTTATTTAAACTATCAATTTGTACGATCTCTGGAAGAGACTTTAGTTTCAACTTCTGTCATAATTAGTACAAATTCTGAATAAAGAAAAGTGATAAGACATGGTTTCATGCTGGGCAGAATAGTATTTTAAAATCAACAAAACATTTTTTTTTAATTTTGAATTTTAAAAATTCTGAATCTAATATATATGAAAACCACTAAGTTCTTAATATGTGAAACATTATGAGAATATCAGTTATTAACATTACTTTTTTTAAAGTGATATGATGAACTCTCAAAAAAATAAAACTGAGTAAAATATAGTCAATTACATATATGGACAAGAAATATAATAAATGTGTATAAATCTATATCCACCAACAAAACAAAAAGGCCAACTAGTGAATGGGAGAAGATATCTGCAAATGATATACATAATAAGGGGTTAATATCCAAAATACATAAAGAACTTAAATAATTCAACATCAAACCAAAAAAAAAATCCAATTAAAAAATGGACAGAGGAACTGAATAGACATTTTTCTTTTTTTTTTGTTATTTATTTAAGTAAGTTCTATACCCAATGAAGGGCTTCAACTGATTACCCCTAGATCAAGAATTATGTGCCCTACCAACTGAGCCAACTAGGCGTCCTCTGAATAGGCATTTTTCTAATGACATCCAGATGGCCAACAGACATATGAAAAGATGCTCAACATCAATAATCATCAGGGAACTGCAAATCAACACCACAATGAGATATTACCACATCTGTCAGAATGGTGAGAATCCACTGTTTTTTTTTAATCAGTTGCAATATTATTAATCCATAAATTTAGTCACATTTCTATTTTATCATAGCTTCATCGTATATGATAGTTGTTACTTTAACATTTTGCTGAATGGTTTCATGTACATGTTACAAATTTCCTCTTCCTTTTTCTTGATTTTGTTGATTTATTAGCATTGAACTTAAGGCCAACAGCACTATAACTTATACCTGACATATTTCCTCCATAAGGCACATCACAACCTTCTTGCCCTTAAAGACACTAGGAAGCACTGCATCACAATGCTTGGGGGCCGTATTTGACAGTGAAATCAACCAACTAAATACAAAAATGCAAAAAACATGGCACTAAATAGACTATGAGAAAGATATTTGTTTGAGAACTGAAACAAAAGGCAGAGTGTCATCTTAGAGTGTTTGAAATTGGCTGAGAACATGCCCTGGTTGGGGCTCAATTTTCTCACCACTCTGCATGTCCATTTACGATCATAAGTGCTGTGGATATCAATTTTGGGGTTATGAATAAATTTTAGTAAGAGCTTCCACAAATATAGAATCTGAAAAATGAGGATGGAATGTATATATCTGTGTGCCTATGTGTATATATAAATGATTGTTTTTCTTAAATTTGAATACTCAAAGGCCAACTATCTTGGCTATTCTCCTACCTGTCCCCTAATCCTTGTCCTTCCTTCTGTGCCCTAAGAGTAATAGAGTTTACTGTAAAAGATGTTAGATTTTTACGAAATCCTATTTGTTCTTTGATAAAGTATATCAATGTTTTTCAAGTTATATATTCCTAATTAAATAATTATAAAAAGATGAGAATTATAAAGCTTTTTAAAATTGCAATAGCTTTTAAACATGCTACTTTTGCTTTTTGAATATATTGAGAAATTAAAATACCTTATCATATATTTTTCTATATTAACTTTTATCTGAAAATTTATTCTTTCAATATGTAGACATAAAATCTTAAAATACTTAGAACTCTCTATTACCAAAACAAGAGGGGAAAGAGAATAAAACCAAATAATTTAGCTTCATTTTCTACCAATTCTTCCTCCTACTTTAGACAGTGGTAAGGTGCTTGGAGTTCTTCATGCTTTTGCAGATGCTAGTCACTCTGATAAGAATAGTTTTATTCCCTTCCCTTTACCAGATGCACAGGTTCATAAGTAATTTCCTAATTATGGTCATATTATTGTCCTAATAGTCAAAATAGAAGTTCTAGGGACATTAAGTATTTTTGACTTATACAATAAAAGTGCTAGATATAAAGACCTGGGTCTTCTCAGTCTTTGTTTTGACCCGCACAAACTGAATAATATGTAATCACCACCACCACCACCAAATAATACAGAAGAGTCTAAAAAAAATGAATTTTAATTCTAAAGACAACAAAAAAGCCTTCCATGATTTTTAAAAATGCTTAAACTGTACAATTTCAAAAGAATATTCAGTACAAAAGATTAGTGTATACAGAAGGCATCTTTTGGCATTATTTATCTTTGAATGCCTTGAACTTAAAAAAATAATGTTTGACGAATAAGTGAAAAATTGGGGGTTTTACAGATCATAAGAGGGTGTAGGATTAAAAGGTAAGAGAAAGACACAGTTGCTTAATTCCTATTTTGCTTTGATTTTCTCAGAGAGAATTTTAAGGTGGAAAAATTGGGAACATTTTTTAAAGGATAAATTAAGTTTCAGAAACATGGGGAGCCCCCAGATACTTCAAATACTTTTTAGTTTTCTAGTTCAGATAAATTGCATCATAAAAATTGCACACAAAAACTACCGATGTGGCTACTGATAGCCTTTCAGAAACAGAAACAAAACTTATGGCAAGAGATATTTTTTTTTTTTAAAAGATTTTATTTATTATTTATTTGACAGAGAGAGAACACAAGCAGGGGGAGTGGGAGAGGGAGAAGCAGGCCCCCCGCGGAGCAGAGAGCCTGATGCGGCACGATCCCAGGACCCCGGGGCCATGACCCGAGCTGAAGGCAGACGCTTAACGACTGAGCCACCCAGGCGCCCCTATGGCAAGAGATATTTAAGCTAATTCTTCTTTTTTCAATTTTTAAAATAGGAAAAATAGTGGATTTTAGACACTGTGAAAATAACCAGTTTTATTTGGTATTTGATTACATTATTCAAGAAATGGCTTACTCCAAACTGGTTGTTTCACCTTTTGTTTGGATTTACGCTAATACATTTAAAAAGGATCCTATAAACCAAACTAAAATATCCATATTTTTAGAAATACTCTTATTCTCTCCTGATATCTTTGTAAATAAGATAACGAAATAGGAGTTGAAAGGTAGTAAAACAAAACAATTCCTCAGCAATTTAAAAATTCCCCCCAAACTGAATTACTGATTGCATCAATATAAATTTGAAGGGGACTCTGTTTTCTTATTTTAACCAGTCTTTGACAAAAAAGACACAATTATCTAATTTTCTTCGAAAATTCCACAGTAAGAAAGGAAGTGATATGAAAGTCAGTCCAGTCAGGAAAATTCTAAAAGGAAACTTATGATTACCTAGAGCTTATGAAAACTGGAGGATTCAAATGCTGATAGCAGTGATGGGGAGGTTGCAGAGAATCTTAAGCCATTAGCATCATTGAAACATCAATCTTTAAATATAAAGTTAGGAAAGAAGAATGTTGCAGAGTCTGGTCATATTTATCTTAAAAAAGTGAATTTAAAGAGATGAAAGCACCTTCAAGTATTTGAAGGATTTTTCTAAGGTAATATCAGGCGGTATATTCCACTTTGGTTATAAGGGTATAAAACAGGGACAACTGTCTAGGGGCTACTAAAGAGTAGATGTTTCTTCAACTTTAGAGAGAATTGTTAAGCCCAGAAGTGTCCGATCACGGATTGGACAATTAGGCAGAGTAGTAAGCTCTTTATTAATAGATCAATAGTTAGGAAGTAAAATGCTCTGTGTTTTCAATGGTTCAGAAAGAATGGCTCCCATTAGGAGAATTATTCTGATTATCCCACATTTTTTCAAACAAATATCACTTCCAAAATATATACAATCCAAAATTATTCTGTTCTTCAACAAAATGCACATCAGTTATGATTCACAGTGTGCAAACACATTTAAGAGAGAATAATACTGGGAAGGGAATTGGTTAACTATTCCTAAGTTTCATGATGTTAATAATAATTACATAATTGCACTAATAATAATGAAATAATTTGTGATGACTAGTCTCTATTTAACAAACACACTATCATTGATGGACTCTGTTGATTGCCAAATTGAAAGTCTAAGAGAATAATCTTTATACAAGTTTTCTAATTAATGAAGTGATTAGATGACACAGGAAAGTTTACATAAACTATACGTAATTACTTATTAGCTTTTCACAAATAAAGAAAATCCTTAAACTTCATATATATATGACATAGATATATATGTCAAATAATTTTTTATCTCCCTAGAAGGGGAACATGATATGTTAAGATAAGCACGTATTCAAAATGAAATCAATAATCTTTTTACTTCCTGGGAAGAATGAATGGGAAAAACGTAACAATTTTTTAAGTTAGTGATCATTAGCCAACATTTTGTTTAAACTAAAACAGAGAAATAGAAAAAAACCCACTGAAAGAGATAAAACTATTTCATCATGGCTTGCAAGCAGCAGCTCTAAAATATTACTGTACTGTTAGTTGAAGTATACCATGGATTTCAGAATTTTATTGAGAATGTTTATTTGTTAGGGACCAAAAAAAATCTAAAGTGTTATTGAAAAGAATGTATAGTTTATATGAATACTTCAAGTGGGCTATTCAGACTAATATTTGCCATGCTATTTAAAGATGACCCAGGAGTTCCTGGCCTGTAATAGTGTATTGGTCTCTGGGTAGGATGAATCAGCAGACTAATAAAGAACCACAGACACTAGATTTTTAGTTAGAGAAAAAAGCAGAATGATCTGAGGCCAATCCACATACCCATGATCCAAACTGATAATTTGGGGACTTTCCCCTTTTTACCTTGAATTCCTATAATTCCTTGAATTATACCTTACAGTATACTTTAAGCAAAATGAAGAAACAATCAAGAATGTGAATCTAGTCCCTTTCCAAGTTTTATAAATCTTTCCAAGGTCATGTGTAAATGATTTAGAAGGCTGCCTGTTATTTTAAATTATCTGCCCCACTGATCCCTTACAAAAATGCAGACCATCAAGCACAGACTGAGTAAAGATATTCGAGGAAGAGCAGAAAATTAACATTAGTTGTATGTCTGAAGAGTCTGTCATTGTCTGCTATTCCACAGCCATCATCTATTTCTCGTTAACTACTTTCCGGCTCTTAGGTGGAATTATAATTAAAAGCCTGTTTTGTTTAAACTCACTTGACTGTCATCTGCAGATTTATCTGACTGGGAAAAGTGACACTTTATACCACAGACATACACACACAAAAAAATTTACACACACACGAGTTAGAAAACAAGATGCTATCAACTACTGATTGACATGCATGGTGGTAAAACAAGAAAATATAATATGTTTGAAAACATAAGTCGTGTCTAAGGCTTGCTTTTTCTCTGTTCATCCTCTGTTTTGATTGGCATTCTCATCAGCATTGTGACATCAGAGGAGACCTACAAGGGAATTATAGCCATGCATTTTCCCTAGGGCCACCATTTATACTATAAATTATGAATGCATTATTATGCTGCCACTTTGGTTTTGAAAAGCTTATGTTAATTAAAGGCTAAGAAAGCACACACACAGCACAATTATTTTTAATTACGATGAAAATAATTCAGTATGTCAACACAGTCCTCAGTGGGAATGATGGCTTAATGTGTCCCTTCAGTTTCTTGTCTACGTAGTACAGGCATGTCCAATGTTTGTATTTAGTTTCTTACCTTTTAAGTACATAAAACTCAAGGTCACCCAGAGATAAACCTTATGCCTGAGATGGTGTTTTGTACAAGCAATTACGGAGTGAACACCATATACGAAGGACGATCCTTTCTGAAATGGATTACAAAAATGTAAAATATAAGATTCTATGTTTCTCAGGACCTTGCAAACACGTTTTGGATGACTTCTGAATCTGTTGCTAAAATGAAGACTATTTTTGTATAAATTTAGATAGAACAATAAAATGACATACAGCATGAGAACCATATTATAAAATAAACATATTGAATATGAAATTTTAGGAAGTGTGAAGTTTGAGATTTTTTCCTGCAATTTAAAATTAAGGAAATGGGAGTTAACCTCATCTTTCAATTTAAAAGTAAGCCTAACTAATTTGTTTCTTGTTTTAAGTTGTTACAAAATGAAATTACATAGTTGAGTAAACTTTAATTTAGAATAACTCCAATTTCCCCACGTCTACCAGGCTTATAAAAACAAAACAAAGCTTGATCTCGTAGTGTATTTAGCAAATACTCTTATTCCAAAAAACACTAAAACCTCCATCCCATGACATTTCTAGATAGTAAACATTTCTGTCTTGCTCTTGTATTGTTACATGTGAGAATTTATTTCTTCATACAATAAGACTGATCATAAGTATCTAAACGACAGTTTCCATTAAAAAATGGAACTTTTATAATCTGTCAGTTAGGAGAAATCATACCTCACACAGGGGTATGCTCAGGTGACATTTATTTTATACCTGCCGGAAGTACAAATCTTAGGGCTGACAAGAAATCTAAATGTTTAATTTTGTCACAGCAGCAACCCAGCAGACAGGCAAGGCAATGACCACATTCTTGACGACAGGGGATCAACACAGATTCCTCAGGGAACTCTGAGGCTGAATCATTTAGAACAGCATGCCCAAATTGAGGTTGTTGGGACTCCAGTAGAATGAAAAGACAAAGTCAAAAGGAAGAAAGTGTAATTAAAATTTTTCATTTGACAGTTTATTTCACTTTAATTGGCAACTTAACACCTGTGCTCCTTTCCGTGGCAAAGTTCTAATTTTAACATGAGACAATGTTCCTTCATAGATAAATCCAATAAAATTATAGTGAAAAATGTGCAGTACCTGATAAAAACACATGAAATTCAATAAACACTGATATGTACCTTATAGAGTATTTTTATTATTGAAACTGGGTCCTTTTGGAAGGATGAAACTAATACCAGTGTCAGAACAACAGGAGAAAACTGAACATGCTGGGGAATAACAGGGAATTACATGTACATGGAAGAGCCTTTTCAATTTTAGTTGGTAACCACAAAAATTTATTTGGAAAAACAAAGTTTCTTCAGATAAATCTAAACTAATTTATTCTACGCTATTTTACTAGATGCTAATGTATGCTGAAATATCAAAATGATTGTATTTGTGAATGTTACTAATAGTGTTTGCAAAAAATACATTTTAGCATATCCAATAAAACAGCAGAACTAATATTAAACAACTGGTTTTGATATTTTTATTGGATAACATTGTTTTGCCTGGGGCGCCTGGGGCGTCTGCCTTCTGCTCAGGTCATGATCTCAGGGTCCTGGGATCGAGCCCCGCATCTGGCTCCCTGCTCCGCGCAGGAAGCCTGCTTCTCACTCTCCCGCTCCCGCTCCTTGTGTTCCCTCTCTCGCTGTGTCCCTCTCTGTCAAATAAATAAATAAAATCTTTAAAAAAATAAAAAGAATCTTTTTGCCTGGGTAGCAGAGGGTGATAAATAATGGCTTCTTTCTAACCAATCTTCCTTCTAAATTCTCCTTGATTGGTTAATTTTTCCTAACTTACGTAGCTTTATAAATATATTTAGGCTAGTACCAGAATAAATAAGAACCCATATGCTACTGTTTTTGGCTTTCCTATCCTTTCCTATCAAATCTGTCTTGCATTTAACTTACGTCTTTCTTATTTGGCAAAATGCAAGAATCTTAAGTTTGCTACTTCTTTATGTCAATTCCCAGAGATAATCCCTTATTGATAGTACTTATTAATTCAAATATAGTGTGCAATTTTTCAATGACAAACATTATCTTTGCTAGATTAGTAAAAATAACATGGAGATAATTCTATTTTGAATGGAATGTTTCTACCTGAAAACAATTCATTCACAAGGAGAAAAGTTTTGCTTAATTGTGTGGTAAGAGGAGAGAGAAAAAAAAAAAATCCAATGAAATGTATCTCATGTATAGAGTTTTTAATAAGTTAAATAAATTGCTTCTGGATTTTAATATTTGTTTTAAAAATAAATATGTAGGAGCATTGTTATTTTTTAAAATATAAGACAACAAACACTTGTTGTCTTTAATAAAATTCTCCTGAAATTAGAATGTAATGAATAATGATTCAGTGTTGAACCATGACTCAAAGAGTAATTTTCTTTCCCCATCCAGAGGTGCCTGGTATCTTTTATAGAAGACTAGATTGGAGTTATGCAGATGAAAACTCCAAGTGGCTAGATCAGTCAATGTGTGGCCACAATTAGTATATTGCCAAAACAGATGAGGCAAAGGAGAAGACATATAAACCTTCCACACAATTTAAACAAACTTTCTAAAATGTTTGAAATGTTAACTTCAGAAATTATATATATGCCATGTGTGCTTACATGATGTCATACTGTATTTCTTGGTTGCTTTTATAGCTGTGATTTTATTGGAAAAAAATATGAAGCAATTCCCCATAGAACAGAAGCAATAATTCTATGGAAACAAATTCAAATTAAGTAACCAACTCCTTTGACATTTTTATTATATTTTTTCTATTTTGACTTATATTTTTTTCTATTTTCTATTTTTTTTCTATTTTGACCTATTATTTTAAAAAATTCCAAATCCAACAACCCCAATATATTCATTCCAACACAGGTTTATATCTCAGCTAACATAAACTTTAGGCGTGGTTGGTCCATATTCTCTATACTTTTACTACTCTGTTTAATATAAGGCAAGGGCCTTTCATGTTTGCTTTGAAAATGAGCAAAATATCACAATCATCAAGCATATTTATCATCTACACAGGGCATTCTGCAAATTTCAGGTTATATTCAGTACATGCCTTAATGCTTTGACTTAAAATGATAAATGGTAGTCTAAGTATTCTAAGAAAAATGCAGAATAAGTACAGTTATATATTTCTTTTAAACATCTAAAAATGCATCTTAAATAAAAATAAATTAAATCTGTACCCTCCTAGCCAAAATGTCATCTACAAAACGTTTTCTTACTTTTTTTCCCCAAAGCTATCTGAATTCAAGGATACTTCTACTATGCTATTTTTCTTTCAAAAAGAGTTGACGAGAGTTGATATTTTTCCTTGGTAAAGACAAATCACATATTAGTGATTTAAGAACCCTGAATAGCAATCATTCTTGCAAGGTATTTATTGTAAAAACACCTCAGAAATATTCAATATTTTAAAGTTTTTTTTTTTTAAAGATTTTATTTATTTATTTATTTATTTGAGAGAGAGAGACTGAGAGAGACAGCACATGAGAGGGGGGAGGGTCGGGAGGGTCAGAGGGAGAAGCAGACTCCCTGCCGAGCAGGGAGCCTGATGCGGGACTCGATCCAGGGACTCCAGGATCATGACCTGAGCCGAAGGCAGTCGCTTAACCAACTGAGCCACCCAGGCGCCCTATTTTAAAGTTTTTATTCAAATTCCAGTTAGTTAACATACTATGTAATATTAGTTTCAGGTATGCAACATAGTGATTCAACACTTCCATACAACACCTGGCGCTCATCACAACAAGTGCAGAGAAATGTTTCATTTGCTAAGCTACATATCAGAAACAAGAATGGGTCATTTAAACACAGGAGACTTTTCATTAAGTGGAATATTGAGTGAAAGTACTACGATTAATTGAATTTTCTTTAAGTTAAAAACATTTAACATTTTTGGACTCTTTAAATTGATTTTCCCCCTAAAATGTCTCTTAGAACATATATTGTAATGCATGTTACCAGACACTGGGGAGATACAACTTCGAATTTGAAGTCAAAGCGTTTAAGTCTTGAGTATGACCTTAGGAAAATAGCATAGTACATTTGAGTTCAGTTTCTGACAATGTATAATAGGAATGCCAATACCTAGTCAATTATTTTTGTGTAAATTGAATAAGAAAATATTGGGGCACAAAAGGAAAATAAAGAAAAGAAAATATTAGAAGTGGCTTACAAAGAGCAAAAACTTTAAGAAGCTAAAGTATTACAAAGTTTTCTAATGAATATAATCAACTCTATTAGATGATACAGAATATACTTTCAAGTATTTCAGAATTATGATTCAGAATAAAAATTTGTATAAATAGGACTTCATAATGAATATAAAAAGTACATGGAGTTTGTTTGATCATATATTGACTCTCAGAAAACATGGGGTCATTATTGTAAACAAAATCTCATATTGGTTTGGTTCAATATCACTTGTTTCTTTCCCCCATATTTAGAATATTTCCTCTTAAAAAAAAGCTAAGTTTTTAGTGGGTCATTTTTTTTCAACGTTCTTTTTCTCTTAATTACTAGGGCTGATGTATTAATTGATGTTACAGATTACAAAAAAATTTAAATAGCATATTTTAAAACAGAAATATATGTTAAACTTATGAATCTATTAAACTAAAAGTTGTAACATCCCTACCATAGATTTCCAGAATCAATCTAGTAACTATGCTATTAAGATCTCAGTCTAAAAAGATACAATGTAGGGGTGCCTGGGTGGCCTGTCAGTTAAGTATCTGCCTTCAGCTTGGGTCATGATCCCAGGTTCTGGGATTGATCCCCACATGGGGCTCCCTGCTCAGCAGGAAGTCTTCTCCCTCTCCCTCTGCCTCTGCCCCTCACCCTGCTCATGCTTGCTCTCTCTCTCTAAGAAAATAAACAAAACCTTTAAGAAAAAAAAAAAGAAATACAATGTAATATAAATAAATGAATCCTCTTATTTTAGGAATTCTATTTTCCATTAGTCTAATAGCACAAGACCAAAATTAATTTTTACTTGGCCATTCATAGTAAAGCAGAACTTTATTTTATATTGCTATAAACACAGATTGTCTTCAGTCTTTAAGTTATAAAAGTGATGTAGGGAGTGATGTAAGACAAGATTTATATCCTTCTTTCTTAAAATTGTTAGTTTTACTTACTCTGAAATGACAACACTAAAACTGAAATCTTTAATTTGTTGAATATACATGACCATTGAGCAGTAATTGCACAAGATTCTCAAGATAGTACCCATAGAAGGATATAAATAGACATATTCTAAATTTAGTAAATTTAATAGTGATGCATCAAAAAATATTTTATTATTAAATTTAGATCCACTGTAATTATTTTCTTTTTACTGTATCTTGCATGTAGGAGATACCAACACAGCCTCCATCTTCCCTTGGTAATGCTGAAGCAAAAAAATAGCAGAAATAATAAAATCATCTATATCATTTCATCCATCCTCAGAAAGAGCTGCATCTAAAACATACCAAAAGCAAAACAAACAAAAAACAAACCAAAAGCAGACTATTAAATCATTTCAAAAGTCCAGTCATAGCTGCCACAAAAAGTGTGTCTGAAGATGTTTCAGCCCCTTACCTAAAGATATGACAAATTTATAATATTTAATATAAATAAAAATGATCTCTATCTTGTTTTATAATTTATAGAATAAAATACTTAGATATTTGGAAAAACTAACTTGTATGTGGATTTTTCTTTCATCATCTGACAGTCAACATAAATTTGAATAAGGGAGAAATTGAGTAGCCCTTAGGCTTAGTAGATTCTTTTCCATGTGTGACCTTTAAATGACTTTAAAAGAAGAAAGAAGGATTCTTTACTGTATGAATACAGAAAATAGCATTTCTTTATTACTTTTAGATAGCTTTCTATAATATCTTTATTACTAACATGTGAGGTATTTTTTAAAATTGTTATATTGTTGAGATTCTGGATAGTATCTTTCTAAAATTGATGCAAATAAAGAAAATAGGTGAAATTAAAGGGAACATAATATCCAGTGCAAAAGGGAATATGCAGTTTGGAGGGGCAAAAGAAGCAACATCTTATACTAACCAAGGAAGGAAAAGATGATCAAATTAGATTTCAGCATTGGTAATGGAAAAAAAAAAAAAAAGAATAAGGTGTCATCTGTCAGGGAGCTTTTGTTAGACATTAAATACATGGTTCCCTGGTAGTTCCTTCTTGTATTCACACACATATACACACACACACACACACACACACAGAGTAAAGATCCCTCCGAAAATTTCCAGTCTTGCATATGCTGATACGAGGGGGAAAGGACTTGTTCAAACATAGCTCAGGCAAACTAAAAGAGCAGAGTAATTTTAAAAGCCCAAGGTTGGTGGTAGCATTGCCTACTAACATTGTATTAATGAGAAATTAATATAAGAGTTGATGGAAATGGAAAAAAAAATCGAGGCCAAAAATGTTTGATATTTTAGAAGAGATTTTCAGCTCTATAAATCTATAACCAGATAATTTCTTGACCTCAAAGAGCATCCATTCAATATTGTAGAAGGGATGCTCCGCTACAATATTTTTTGTTATTAAAACTAGTTTTGTTATATTCTCACAGGAAAAATTTAAGGATTATTCTTTACATTATTTCCTACTTTCTTTTGGATTGGATGCATTCCACAGAGATTTATATTTGAGACTGGCATTTGTTAGCTTCTATTCTTTTAGGGTTCAGTAAGGCTACCTAGATTCAGACATAGTTCTCTCTGCCTATTTAGAGTTTTCTCTCATAAAATAACATTAAAATGTATTAAAATCTTTCATACTATTGTACATATACATCTACAGAAAAATCAAACCTGTTGGAAACCTTTTTTAATAGAACCTATTAGAAAGAATCTGTGGGGTTGCCTGGTTGGTTCAGTTGATTGAGCATTAATCTAACTCTTGATTTCGGCTCAGGCCATGATCTCAGCATCATGGGATTGAGCCCAATGTCAGGCTCCAGCTCAGTAGGGAGTCTGCTTGAGATTCTCTCGCCCTTTCCCTTTATCCCTCCCCACCATGCATGCACACATGCTTGCTTGAAGGCATGGGTGCACGCACACACTCTCATTCTGTCTCTCAGATAAATAAATCTTTTAAAGAATTGCTATTTTCGGGGCACCTGGGTGGCTCAGTCATTAAGCGTCTGCCTTCGGCTCAGGTCATGATACCAGGGTCCTGGGATCGAGCCCCACATCGGGCTCCCTGCTCCGCGGGAAGCCTGCTTCTCCCTCTCCCATTCCCCCTGCTTGTGTTCCCTCTCTCGCTGTGTCTCTCTCTGTCAAATAAATAAATAAAATCTTTAAAAAAAAATAATAAAGAATTGCTATTTTGTAGTCAATTGCTACAAAAGATAGAAGACTACAAAATAGAGAATTGGGAAAACATAGTGTTTTCTCGACAATAAGTAAAATTTTCCAACCATTTAACAGTGAAAATAAAATGTAGATTTCATTTACTTAGGCATTTATACCTAAACTAGATTAATTAACAATCTTTTCTCCCAAGCTATTACAACCCATTTTCAACATGGAAATCAAACATGTTTATGTAAATAAGATTATAACAGACTTACAATATGAATTAATGTAAGTATTCCCATTATTGGTCAAAATGTTTCCATTTCTTATTACTGCCCCTCCATAATTGCCTATAAAAATGCAGGCCTTTACGATGTAAATTATGCAAACAATAAAAATTAAAATGGCATCCTTTTTCTGATGCTTACAGATGAAAATGTTTTCAAGGAATTGTATTCAGAAGACAGCAGTTTAATGTCTAGATCATGTAAATACTCTGCAATACAAAAACTATAAATCATATGTTCACTGAAGAGAGAATGAGTTTTACTTTAAATATGCCTCAGTTACCTGCTGTGACCCTGATGTCATCATTTTGTCCTCTGCTACTCTGTTCTTAACTTACAGCAATAAATGAGAGCAAGTTTTGAAGGTCATTATTAACTTTCAATATGAACCATACTGAATGTAAAATGTTGTTCCTGATGCTAGCAGAGCCTTTGAATTCTGTAAGAGTACATTATGAGGTTTTGTAATACCACATACTCATCATCTTTTTTCCATAAACATCACAAAATTTCCAATGAATTACCCATAGGCACAGAGTTAAACATGCCTCCTGGGGTAAAAACCTTATATTTCTTCTTCTAATGACTTAGAGAAGGAAAAAAAATGAATCAGAGAGCTTTTTAATTTATAGGTTTTATTTAATGCAATAAATGGTTATTTTTTATGTTAGTAAAATATAATTATGTTGACAAGAGGGTAGTTTATAAGTAATTAATTTTTATTTTGCTGATGTCAACTTGAATTCTAGGGTCTCAATGAAATATATAGATGCTATTGCTATGCAGAGTTGCTCAAATAACCGTGGCCTACCACATACGCAGGATGTTGATGTGTTTGATTTATTTCTAGGATATGGTGCTTTTTTCCCAGTTATCAATCACCCGCTGGTGTTCTTTAAAGAGTAGTTTGAAGCCTATGTCTGAATATGAGTAGTGAACCATGAAGAAAAGGAAGTTAACAATGCTTTGGGATTTTCAAACATGAATTTATATAGCGTGGCAAATCCAAAGGGTTAGAGAGTCAGAATGCCTTTTCTTCAGAGTGCATAGTAATTTATCCTCAAAATATGGGATAATAAATTTAAGTTTTAAAATATATGACATTTAGGAATTTATACAGCTGAATATGCTACATGGTGACCTGATACGTCTGATCCCCCTTTGTGTCCCTAAACCTGTGATGGTGCTCAACACATACAGGTTTTCGCTAAATATTTACCAGATAGTAAAGCGTATCTTATTGTGAATTAGAAGGGAATAGAAATACATATAAATTATTAATCCCACTTTGTATTTTGCAAAACATAAATTATAATCTATTATTCTGATTTGCTAAAAATGTTTTAAAAACTTATTTTTATTCCTTACATGTTACTGTAGTGACAAGGATTTGTGAGTATTCAGGTCCATATGTGATCATTGGCAAATTACATGAAGGACAATGAATACCTGTTTCTGTAAAAATAGGAGTCAGAAATATGAAGTCTGTCATATGACTATACGACTATGGGATATATACAACTATAACTTAGGTTAAATTTGAGTTTTTAAGAATAGTTTGACAGGGGATCTATGCGGCCAATAAAGAATTAAGGGTTAAAAAAATGCCAGAAAAATCTGTAACAGTTGCATTTTTAAGATCTAAAATTAAACCCATTGTCCTATGCTGATAGGATCAGTGACAGTGAAGAGATAAGAATGTGGTTTTCAAGGTATTATAGTGAGAAGTAGACTTTTGATTTGAATGCAAAAGTGAGGATTAAAAGGAAGGGTCGTTATTGGCCACAAATCAGACTCCCTAAAATAGAAAATCCTTGTCAGCATGAATATAATATACTGATGGCACTTCATAAGTGCAAACTTCATGAAAAAATACGGAAGTTTGTATAGTGTGATTAAGTAAAAGGGTAGCTTTCTAGGCATGGGATATTGACACCTTTTCTATATAAAATACTTTCTCTTAAAGGTTTGTATAAATCTAAGAAATTAGGCTATAAATAAAACAGAAGGCCTTCAATTTAGGGAAAGGGCTATTTTTGTGTTAATAGCATAAGCTGATGCCAGAGTTGTACCCTTAAATGGTTAAATGGCAAATTTTATGTTATAATATAATATAATATATAAAATATATATGAAATATATATGTAATATAAAACATATAACATAGTATATATATATATATATATATATATATATATATATACACACACACACACACATATATAAGTATATATAACATAAAATATATATGAAAAACCTCAACAGGACTCCCCCAAAAAAGAAACTACTACATTATATCGTGTACAAGTCATACATGTTTAAGGGAACATAGAAAGGGCAGTTTCATAAGTGCCTGTTGGGCAATACTGAATATGTTTGTGTTCAGATTCCAAGAGTGAGATCAAGGAAATGATTTAATAATTATAATTTCCTTAAATATCTATATACCCATAAAATACTTTTAAAAGCTTATGAGAAAGAAAAAGCTTATGAGGGCATACTTAACATAAGTCATCTTAATAGATATTTATTTTTAAATAAAAGCTAATTACTTAACTATCTAAATTTTAAAAAATTAAATATTTCACTTCCATTACTGTTTCATTCAAAGTATGCATCTTTTCTACACTAAAAAGCTATAGAATATAAGGATTACAAATGTACTCTGGTTTATCAGGCCCTTTATGAAATAATAACAACCCCATGAGTTTTAAACTAAGATGAGACTATTTCTTTCATCATGAACCATCAATAAAAATGCACTAAAATCTCTTTGAAAAATATCAAACCAGACACCACACACATGTTTAAATAGATCTTTACATAAACTCCCCACCATTGCAGTTTGCTTTACTGGGGTCACATGTCCAACCCAGTGCTATGCTTTTCAAATATAAAATTATTCAGCACAATCCCTAGTAGGAAGTCAGGGAGATTGCTTGGTAGACCAAACAACTTAAGAGAAGCTAAGAAATGGCTTTCATTGTTTCGTTATTTTTGAGAGTCCCTGACAAATTCCCCAAAACTATTATGGAATATTCAGAGTCCCAGAAATATGACTGAAACCAAAACAAATTCCAAGTGTTTTATTAAACATAGAAGTGCGAACTTCTAACTGGCTGACTTCTATTTTCCCCTGTCTGGAGGTAGTGTTAGGCTACTTCCTGGTACTAGCGGTGCCACAAAGAATTTCCCATATCTACAGAACAGCTCTATACTCTGGAAGTCAACAGAAGGAATATTCAGTGTGCACTACGAATAAAAGAAAGATTTTGGATTTTAATAAACACTTATAAAAATGAAGGTTTTTCTAACATGTATTCTACTGAGTTAAATCATCATGTACACTTTCCTCTTTATACTCGTAACACATGAAATTTCCCAGTAGGAAGGAGAACAGGGTATACTGTCCCATTGATCTCTATTTATTGTTTTGTATTTTCAATTCATTCTGACTTCTTTTGAAGTGCAACTTTCTCCCCAACCCACAAAGAACACTAATAATATCAATAGAGTGTTCATCAGGGTATTTATGTTTTTAAGAGTAGGAAAGGAAAAAAATGAAGTTCTTTTGAATACCTGAAGGTAGAAAGTTTCACTTTGATTGGTATCTTGTGCTGACAGAAATCCTAGCACAAGGATTTAAATATGCTTGAAAGAAACTGACATTGTGCTAGGGGATATTAAATCTTTTTTCCCCCCTAACACCTCAGTGGTAACTCTCTTTATTATTGTAGAGCAAAACCTTCTCACCCCCAACCTCCCGTGTTTATGGGTGGAAATCACAAAAGCTTTACCAAGTTGGAAACAAATCAAAATGCCTTTTCTGACTTGTTAATGAAATCGTTCTAGTCTTTTTATTCACCATCTTAATAGTCATGCTGTTAGTAGATTGTATCCAACTAAGTTATTCATTTAAATAGAATCTATTGGGCGCCTGGGTGGCTCAGTTGGTTAAGCGACTGCCTTCGGCTCAGGTCATGATCCTGCAGTCCCGGGATCGAGTCCCGCATCGGGCTCCCTGCTCCGCGGGGAGTCTGCTTCTCCCTCTGCCCTCTTCCCTCTCGTGCTCTCTGTCTCTCATTCTCTCTCTCTCAAATAAATAAATAAAATCTTTAAAAAAAAATTTCTTCCCTTTAAAAAAAAAAAATAAATAAAATAAAATAAATAGAATCTATTCACTCTTGTAAAATTCACAGAAAAGGCTTAAGCAATATGAATAAAAGAAGAATCACTTATCTGTCAATATGGGAGCACTTTCCTAGATGACTGGTGATGAATTAACCAATTTGATATGTACCTTGATTTATTTTGATGCACATATAATACACATTCTAAATTGATTCTATGTTAAACACAAAAGATGCAATGTAGTCACTATATGTAATTTTTGTATATGCCATATAAATATATAATGACCATTCAAAAGATTAATGTATATATCAGATCTAAAATTTGCAAGTAAATATATACAAAAACTAAAATAATTAAAAACATGGCTACATTTATTTCTATTTTGCTACCTCTTCTGGCATGCAAATATAGACCTTAGATCTTAAGATCAAAGATAACTCAAGTTCAGACTCCAACAGTGCTGCGAAGAGAAATCATACAAAGTTTATGCTTTATGACAAAAATGTATCCTTAACAAAAATAAAGGATAGCACTATTGATACAAATATTTTGAGAAAAAATAAAAGTAATTTAAATCAATACAACAGATATTAAAGTTTGTAGACTTTTAAAAAAAATTTTTGCATTCATCTGTCCGAATAAGTTGCTATTCTATATCTTGTTCCTCACATAACTGAGGACATTCAAATGAATAACCTGTAGTAAATTGCCTGTCATTATCCTCTTCAAAAATAAAATGACTTGGTCATGAGATTCTACAGAAGTAGTATACACTATATAATATGAATAGAGATTATAGATCATTCTACTCAGAGACGATTGTTATATCCAGAAGAAGAAAGAGCAAACCCTTCATAATACTTATGGGACAGGTACACACCTCTACATTTTTTACAACACTCCAGCTTACTTTATCATCACAATAAGCCTATGTTTTTGGCACTATTATTCTGCCCATTTTACTGATGAGGCTGAATTATGTAAATGTGAGGTGCTTAAGTGAAGAACAGGATAACTTGCCCATCATAACAATGTAGAAATGGCAGTCTGGATATGAATCCACTCAATTCATGCTAATGACCACCTCATTATACTGTCTTTTCTTTAGATTTTTAAATATGATCTTGATAATGGATACAATGAGGTTGATAAAACAACTAATGTAGTTTACAGGAAAGTTACCTTTATAATGGAGGAGTTGGTAAAAATCATTAATGTGTATTATGATTATCTTTGGAAGTTCTGTTCCCTACGTAGTATTTTAAAAATTATAAAACATATAAATATTCTCTAAAATTATATCCCCTTCACACCAAAAATTTACTTAGTAAACCAAAAATAACAAGATCCCAAGTCAATCAGGGCACCTGGGTGGCTCAGTTGTTAAGCGTTTGCCTGCGGCTCAGGTCATGGTCCCAGTGTCCTGGGATCGAGCCCCGCATCGGGCTCCCTGCTCTGCAGGAAGCCTGCTTCTCCCTCTCCCACTCCCCCTGCTTGTGTTCCTGCCCTCACGCTCTCTCTCTGTCCAATAAATAAAATCTTACAAAAAAAAAAGAAAAGAGATCCCAAGTCAAATAACCAGACAACATTTGTTTACATTCTATACTTAACTGGACTTTGATCAGAATTTGAAGAAATATTAAAAATATCTTTTTTTTCCCTTCCAAAGTTTAGCAATCAAAGTTGACAATAAAATATGCTTTAGTAAATTACTGCCTAATTTAGTGCCACTTAGCTAGGTAATTAGGGCAGATCTACTATATAGAGAGCCCTGACAAGTCTGTGCTTTAGAGTGTATTATAAGTTGGAAAATCAGCATTTCAGATAAATAACATCAAAGATCAAAGCAAGGGAGAGGCAATAGGGTGTGGGGTACATGGAGGTGTCATGAAACTACATGGATTTGGGGAGCAGGCAAATCCAGATTTGAATCCCTGCTTCAGTACCATCTTGCTATGTGACCCAAATTATTTCACCTCTTTGAATCTAATATTTCTCTCATCTGTAAAATACCACCTTTGAAAAATTCTTGCCAAGACTTTATGCAATAAAACTATACGGAACTAGTTAATACAGTGTGGCATATTGGTGCTCAGAGTGGCTTCGTTCCCTGGTATCACTCTCCTTATGTGAAACTTATGCTTGTCCTCTAGGTGGGAGGTTCCTCTGCCAACAGCTTTCTGTTCCACTATGAAATAGGTAAAATACTTCATACACTATATATGAGGCCAAAGGAGTAAGTGATAAATGCTTATAAAAAGCATGGCATAAGGCTGGGAAAACTGGAAGTGTTTAATAGCTTCAATAATAACAATACACTATTTCCTACTGATTTCCCCTTGGCCATGTCCAATGCTTCCTCCCCATCTCCTGTCTCCCCAACACCCTGCTTCTCTAGCTTTACAATTCATCAGATTTCAAAGTAGTCTCAAGACATTAGGAAAATGAAAGTTTCACTTCAATAAAATATTATAGGGCTCTTCCCTTATTAAACTTGTTTCTGCAATAATTAAATTTCCTGGATTGTTTCTTACCCTAGGAAATGGATAAGTTCCCATTTTTTATTTCATTTTCTTGTCAATTCTTCCAACCAATTGTGAAGATGAAATGAAGTGCCAAATCCCATCGCCACTTAATCCAACAAAACTTCTTTATCGTTCAAAGCATCTTGTTCAATCATTATCACACTCATATTTTCAGAGACACTATAGACATATGGAATAACTCAGAAATTTAAAAACAAAATCGTTAATAACAAGGCTCAATTCCTTCATATAAGCCAGAAGTGTTTCGTGTTGCTTAACACATTATTATGGTTGTTTTTGAAAAATCTCAAAATTTTCAACATCGTTACAAATATTTTACATTTGGTTAATAGATTTTAAAACACACCTTTAGACTATATTTAACACTTTTGCCTTTGACTACCACATATGCTGCAGAAAAGTCTTCAAAGACATGGGGAAGAGTTATAATTAAAATATAAAAGGTCTCCATGCCCATGAAGTGATTTTAAACTAATCATACGATCTAGAGCTTTCACTTTAAATTGTCATATAATTAAAGAAGACATTAAAGCCTTATTAGAAAACCCATATTGAAGTTCAATAATTTAGTATTTCAAACTCTTATGTTAAAGTACAATTTCCAACTATGTTTTTAAAATAAATAAATCCTTTAAATAGCTGGGAATCTTAGTATTTTGCTACTAACATCCACTGGAGTAATTTATGGGGACAGAGCCAGATGTTGCTCCTGTTATATTATTCAAGGGTTACACTCTCTGACTTATTTGGTGTACACATGGTTCAGAATTGTTTTATCATCCCTGCAGAAGGTAAGAAGTAAGTCCAGTACAATATCTAGATAACCCAGAAGAGATCATTAAAAGAATTGTTAGAGAAAAATACATGCTTCAGAAAAAGTTGACCTTGGGGCACCTGGGTGGCTCAGTCATTAAGCGGCTGCCTTCGGCTCAGGTCATGATCCCAGAGTCCTAGGATCAAGCCCCACATTGGGCTCCCTGCTCAGTGGGAAGCCTGCTTCTCCCTCTCCCACTCCCCCTGCTTGTGTTCCCGTTCTCGCTGTCTCTGTCTCTGTCAAATAAATAAATAAAATCTTTAAAAAAAAAGAAAAGAAAGAAAAATTTGGCCTAAATCATTCTATGTCAATCTACTGTTTTCTTATCGTCATAACACTTAATACTGTACATCATCTTGTTCCTTTATTTTCTTGTATTTTGTTCATCCTAAATGTAAGTCTCATAAGAACACAGGGTCTATTCTACTTGTCCACAATCTATAAAAGGTTCTATACATATTCTAAACTACCTTTAGTTTGAGTTCACAGTATTTAGTTCCACTTCTAAGAATTTTAGTACATCATTTTTTTTAAGAGTTTATTTATTTATTTGACAGAGAACAGGAGAGACAGTGAGAGACAGAGCACAAGCAGGGGGAGGGGCAGAGGGAGAAGCAGACTCCCTGCTGAGCAAGGAGCCCGATGCGCAACTTGATCCCAGGACCCTGGGATCATGACCTGAGCCGAAGGCAGATGCTCAATGACTGAGCCACCCAGGCGCCCCATCATTTTTTTTTTTTTCTTTTATTTGTCTTCTCCTGCTTAAATGTCTCCCTTCCTTGTATATGTAAGGATGTTGACAAGCCAGGTGTTAAAATAAAGAACTATTAATAGAGAATTTTCTATAAATAACCAATACAGCTATGTTAAAAAAAAAAAAAAAGATGAGACCAGTTAACCATTGGAAAGCAAACTTTTAATATTTTTTAGCCATTAAGAGAAAAGAAACAGATGGTTTTTTTTTGACAGTGTGGTCTTCTTGCCTCTTGAGGTTTGAGAAACTTGTCCCTAATGGTTTTACCTTCAGGGAAAAGTCTTAACTAATCAAACTACTAATCTGCTGTTCAATGTAACATACTGCAAACCATGTGAGCTTAAAATAGAATGTCATTAAAGAGGTTTTCTATATAGTCATGTCGAATACTGTGATAGAGAAAAAAAGATGATCTGTCAGAATAGTTGTGACTGCCCAAAAAAATGGATGAGTGGGTAGGTGTGAGTGTCTAAAATCTTTGCTATAACAAAGGCATATCTAAGCTCTTAAGGTTTTAAAACTGACATGTTTAAAGATAGATAGGTAGGTAGGTAGATAGATAAAACTAGCATACTGTATTTTTCAAGGATACAGAGTTCCAAAGAAGATTCTGCTCCTTCTGTGGATTTAAACTATTTTGCATTAAGAGTAATGGTCTACTCTCTGTATGGCAATTGATTATTAAAAATGAAGGAATAGATTTTTAAAAATTGAGTGGTTTGCAGAATTTGCTTCTCTCTACTATCTTTGCGGTGCACTGGCAAATCGTTGACCTTGGACTACAATATAGATAATGTGTATGTGACATGAAAAGGTTTTAAAAGGAGTGAATAAGAAACAAAACAGGCTGAGTTCATTTAGCCTCTTTAATTTGACATTTCTACACTCTCCCTTGCAACCCCCCTTTTTTTAATATCATTTTTTAAGTGGAGAAATATTCTCCTTTGTGTGCATAATTTAAAAAGAGCTGGAGGAGTAAATTGTTTAGCATATATAGATAATACTAGGAAAATGTAATTATAAGGCTACGATAAAAGTTCAAATTGTGCTACCTTTCTCTTCCCCATTTTATAAAGATTTATGAAGAGGCTCTGCCCTTATAACAGTTCTCAAACCTTGGTACGTCAACATACCAATACAACTTTACCCAATAGATGCAATTTCTTTTTCAGTATGTCAGGTCTACTAAGGCAAATCGCTTTTTGGAACAAAATAGACATCTCCAGGGATTGGTGAATCATTTGAGGTAGGGCATATTTAGATTGAAATATAGATAACTTGCAGATAATATTCCTTCAATGATTCATTATTTTGTCTTATTTGGATGACAGGCAGGGATTCAGTTATGTGGTATTATTTTTTTTAAGTACCTTGCGTGCAATTAATAAAACAGACATTCCAATTTGAATATTTTTAATATTTCCAGCTCTGCAAAATAAACTCTCAATCGATTTTAAAGTAATGAAATAATGATAATTATCCATTTAGAAAAATAAAACAATGAGAAGTAGTGCCTGGCTCTTAAAATATCTTTTATAGATATAAAGTGCCATTAATTTTAGAAGCTAATTTTTTTGTTTTTTTTCTTATCTGAGCACTTAGGTGATTACATAAGCATATTATTTTGCTTCAAAAATATTTATAAATAATTAGGCAGGTCTGTTTTATAGATTTAGTCCTTAGAATCCAGTATATTGTTACATAAAGTCCATGATACTTTACCAAACTTATACTTATTCTAGACACATGATAAAAAATGATTACATTTTAAGAATATATCCAAATTAGACAAATGTAGCTCTTATGTGGATACTCAATACAAAAAAGAGAAAAGAGGAGTCTTTCCAAAATTTCTCCCCTTTACAATGATTATTTATAATTCAAGATTATTGCAGGAATTGATTATCCTATTGATCAATATAAAATTTAACACAACACAATATACCAATTAGTAAAGTCACAGAGCTGAAGAGGACAGATTTAAGGCCAGGTCCACACTAGCCAGCAGCAGGCCAATGGCCAGGCCCACATCTGTTTCATCTTATTGCAATTAGATAACTGAGGCACTCCTCAGTTGGAAAGGCCTAAGTGCCTGAATCCTCTGAATGTTTGCCTTACACTTATATTACCAAATGAACATCTGAAAAATAAACGTGGGGGGGTGCAGGCAGGAGTGGGGGGCTGGGGAAGTGGGGAGGGCGGGGAGGGTAAGGGGGGAGTGGGAATGCCCTATGCATTTAACCAGAACCTTCCTGGCCTCTTCTTTCTTAGTCTTCCCAAGAAAATGTAATTTCTAGTATCAGGGTAGATCTGAGAGTTTCATGGGTGTGTGCCAACCACGTGTTACTGTCACGTGGCTTGGAGCAGCACCTGTGAAATCTCTCCCTGCTCTCCCAGCATGCTGAGTCTGCAGTTTACTAATATTATCAACAGGTGGAGTTCCTGTTGGCCAGAAAGGAGGCAAACATGTACAAGTGTTGCACCTGTGGGCTATGTAACATATATGGAGTCCTAAGAATTTTGTCAGCCTTGTGCAAGTGCTTTACATAAACTCACTCATTAAGTCTGCACACCCCTCTGAGTAGATCCCTCTCCTGTCTCTCACATGCACACAATCACATTGTAAATGCTATTCTGTCACTACTATATGAGTCAGGATATTTCTATTTTGAAGGTGCATGTTTCAAACATGTATAGGAAGTACATATTGGAAGTATTCATGGGAGCACTTTAATCATTCAGTGAAATAATGTGATGGTTGTTTGTGTCAACAGGGCTGGGCCACAGTGCCCAGGTATCTGGTAGAACATTACTCTGTTTCTGTGAAGGTCTTTTTTGGATGAGATAAACATTTAAGTTGGTTAACTTTGAGTAAAGCAGATTGCCCTCAAGAGTGGGGGGGTGGGCCCCATAGAAAAATAGTTTAAGAATGTAACAGAATAAAGACTGACCTCCTCTGAGCAAGAAGGAATTTCCTTAGCAGGTTGCCTTTGGACTCAAACTGCAGCTCTTTCCTGGGTCTCCACCCTGCCAGCCGACCAAGCACAATTTGGGTTTACCAAATTTCTACAGTCTCATGTTCCAGTTCCTTAAAATAAATCTCTCTCTGCCCTCTAATAGTCTTTTCCACCCACTCTTTCCAAAGGAAACCTGATCTCGCGGGATCTAGGGAGATCTATAAGGACTGGCCGGGGAGTCTTGAAATGAAAAACACCTGGGTGCCCCAGGTGCTCGAAGCCACAGTCCTAGATTCCTTGGTAAGGAATCCGGCTCAGACCACCTATCAAGCAAACCCTAATCTTCAGCAATGCCTCCGCCTCCCTGACCTCCTCAGCGTGTCTCTGTGCATGCGTGTGTGTGTTCGTATTGGTTCTGTTTCTCTGATCCTAATACAGGTACAGGATGTATAATAATAACTTTGAATATTACATGTTATCGATGAGGGAGCAGAAGGCAAGCCTAGGACAAGGCACAAGCTTACACCCTGCAACTTCCCCCCACCCCCACTCCTGGGTGGGACACCTGGGACATTCTTCCAGGAATCTCCCAACTAAATGTTAATACCTTGCTAGAGGGGAAAACAACCTTAACTTGACAATGGCAAGACCTCTGGTATCTTGTAGATCGGTCTTCTTTAGCATATGAAAGTTCTTTTGAAAACTTCCTTTTCCTTACTTCCCCCAACTCTTGAGTATATAATCAGCCACTCCTCAAGACCCTGGTGCAGCAGCTCTTTCTGCCCACGGGTCCTGTCCCCCTGCTTTAATAAACCACAATTTTGCTCCAAAGACGTCTCAGGAATTCTTTCTTGGTCTTCGGCTCCTGACCTCACCCCAATGAACCTCACCTACATTCCAAAACCATATCATTATCACTTAAGAAGTTTTACTTTCATTAGTAAAATTTCACTTGAACTTTGCAAGAGTGTTTAGGGAATGCAAGGAAGGGATTGTATTTAACATCTTAAAAATAAGGGAACTGTAGCCAGGAGAAGTTAGATAAAATGTTTGAGGGCCCAAGTTGTGATCCATTGCTGGATATGAATTCAGGTTTTGCGACTGCTTGTATAATGGTCTTTCTTTCTTGGCCTCTGAAAGTCATTGATTTTTTTTTAAAGATTGTATTTATTCATTTGACAGAGAGAGGGAGAGGGAGAGAGATCACAAGCAGGGGGAGCGGCAGGCAGAGGGAGAGGGAGAAGCAGGCTCCCTGCTAAGCAAGGAGCCCGATGTGGAACTCGATCCCAGGATCCTGGGATCATGACGTGAGCTGAAGGCGACTGAGCCACCGAGGCGCCCCTGAAAGTTACTGATTTTATCTAGTTCTTGGTCTTCTGCCACTTTTAGTTTCTAATTCTTTAACAGAAATGGTAACTCACAAGCAACCTCCACTCAACATAATTTCTGCTACTTTTACTTGGCAAATAAATGAGAATTGGGGGCAGAGCTAGAAACAAATGATACTTTATATTTTTATTCCCTGGATTGAAAAACTATATATAAGAATAATACTTCTCATACAATTTAATTAAAACCCATTATTAAACTTGGCTTTAACCAAAAGTATCAGAGAACTTTGCATGTGCCACCAAATTATGGGACTAGCACTGTCCCACTCACTACCCTCTGTTCTTATTCTTTTACATTTTGGGAACAATCCTGATGAATTATAAAGCAAGGTTAAGTTTCGAATTAGAAATTGCTTCCTCCACATTTAATTGACATTATATAGGAATTTTAGTTCTTTTTTTTTTTTAAAGATTTTTATTTATTTGACAGAGAGAGACACAGCGAGAGAGGGAACACAAGCAGGGGGAGTGGGAGAGGGAGAAGAAGGCTTCCAGCAGAGCAGGGAGCCCGATGTGGGGCTTGATCCCAGGACCCAAGGATCATGACCTGAGCCGAAGGCATACGCCCACTGACTGAGCCACCCAGGCGCCCCAGGAATTTTAGTTCTAAGGAATCCTGGCCTTGTTTATGTGGTTGAAACAAGAAAATACAATAAAATATGTCTCTCCATATTTTAAACTATTGGATTGCTCATAGAGTCTACAAGCAAGATGGTTCAAAGTCTGACCTAAAGGAAAGATGAAGAACATATGTGACACACTGGCTCTCAGATACCCCAATCAGTGGAGACTGATGTGAAGCCGTTGTTTAGGATAAGTGGTTGTATGAAGAAAACGTGTTAGAATCCAAACGTTTAAACAACATTCCCACTTGAAGGAACAGAAAAATTTGGCAGAATATCAGCAGAGTTTTTTCATGAAACAAGTTTAGTTCTCTGATTAACTATCCTCAAATTATTTTTAAAAAGCTGTTTGTTTTTAAAGTATTCTCTAGGCTTTTGGGTTAAAAGGCTTGACTGGACACTTTTACACTTTTTCTTTCCTCTTCAAGCCCCATGACACAGGCAAATGATGTTTTAAAGAGGCGTAAATACTCAGGTTTGGGAAAAAGGAAAGAAGAGAGGGGAGAAGAGCAGGGATGTTTGTAAGCTGGAAAACAGAGACAAATGGCATATTGCTTATCAGACTCTTCGAAGAAGCAGAATCCAAAACTGGTATTGGGTAACATTGAGAACCTAATTGATTTATACTGTGAAATGTCCCCAAAGCTTAAGCTTCGGAGGAATCCTCACCATTACAAATGGAAGTGAAAGGGGAAGGGGCTTAATGTCTGGTCAGGACACCAAAAAAACTGTCCCTCTTTCATTGTACCCACGTGAAAAACTGGTGATGTATTTATTTCCTGGAAAAGGTGAACGAGAGAGTCTGAGTTAAAAGACAGTCTAGGACAGAGTAGAATCCTGCAAAAATATACATATCCTATATGCTGAGACTGAATTTCAACTTCAAGATTTTGCTATCCCTCCTATGTGGGATAGCACACTTCCTTTTCATACTTTACATTTAATTGTGGGGAGACCACCCAACATAATGAAAAAGACATCACGAAAACAAACTAAAGCAACCCACTTATTAGCTCTGTTGGCCTAGAAAGAATATTCTAAGTGCCTACCATTTGCCAGGCTCTGTTCCAAGAACTTAATCTATATTAATTCATTCCATCCACACAATCCAAAGAGGCACAGATCATTATGGTTTTTATCTTTCACAGGAGAATCCTGGGGACACAGAAAGGTTGCAGAATTTGTCTAACTGGTAGAGGCTAAGATTTCTATACACGAAGTTTGGATTCACAGCCTTTGTACTTAAGAACTAGTCTTCACTGCCCAGTAGGGGAGACAATGTATGTGCCCTAAAATTGACCCAGAGAAAAAACTATGTGAAATAGAAAGCCTATGAACAAACTGCCCCAGGAGTTAGTATCAACACACTTAAAAATTATCTCCAGAAGCTGACTAACTACAGGATAAAATTTCATTCACCAATAAATATTTCAGTCATTACTTGAAAAAGCTAGAATTAAATTGAAATCATTCTATGCTGGTGAAAAGACACTTATTTGCACCTCTTTCCCGTATAAAATTTTGTCATACAAAATTATTTTAACCACTTTAAAATACATGGTGATACTGATTTCAACTTGTTTAATTTTTCCATCTATTAATATTTTCATCATAGACTACATTGAGATGTTTTGTTTTGTTTTTTTTACATTGATATGTTTTAACAAAAGTTAGGTTAATATTTGCACTCCCACAATATGATCTACCTTTCTTTACCTTTACCGTCACTAGAAGCTCATTCAAATCATAAAAAAGAGACATAGAAAAAAAGTCAACCCTCTCTGATGCATAAAATGATGAGAAAAAACCAACAATGCTACTTAGTGTTCTAGAAGCTTATCAGCTTTCCTTGCCAATTTTATTAAATTTTTATGTCTCAACCTTATTTCTCATGGCATCAATATTTTTCATACCTTGGTTCTGTGAATATGAATATTACATTTGATGTATTAATAAAGACAGTTTATCTATAGTGGTAAAACTATAAATGACCTGTCTCTTGAGTTCTATAGACTTTTAGGTAGCATCAAGTCATATTCACCTTGGTCAGTTATATTTTTGAATTCAGAAATCATGAATTTTGATTCTGAAATTAGCACTTCTTAGAAAATATTATAATTTAAAGTGTTTGTAATGAGGTAATTATGAAAGTGGATCAGTTTCTCAATTTTCTAAGGTATATTTTCCAATTTCATTAGCGTCCAAAGAAACAAAATCATTTGTATAAGATTAGTATACTCTTGGATTCTAAAATCAGTTTAAATTCTGACACAAAAGTGCTTCATCACCTCTGTTTCACAGATGAAATAATGAAGTTGCCATTCTTTGCCAGCCATCGTTCAAGACTGCTTCTAGTTACACCTGACATTTTAGGATTGAGGATTGAAATTTCGGTAAACCTGATGAACGGAGGGTCAACTGTCACTTGCTTGTGAAATATGAACATGTTTCCTTGATACCGTACATGGAAGAATCTCCAAAGCGGAGAGCTATTTTGAGTAGTTTCCAGAAACATCTTTTTGTAACACGGTCTTAACTGTGATTTCCTAATTACTATGCGGAAGATTTACCTCCCTAATTAAAGGACCGGTGCAGTGATGAAGATAAAGAATACAGAGCAGGGCTGCGAGCTAATCTACAAGCAAAACACAGGAGCTACTTGTCAAGAGTAAGGGCATATTTTATCGACAGCTGTGTCCAATAAGGATGAGTTATGTGGTAAATATTTAATATTAATGCATTTCTGCCATGATTGTTGCCTCCTTCATTATCTCTCACTGTGTTGAGTAAAATAATTAATACAGTCACTTATTGAAGTTCCATTTGAAATGGCAGAATTTTTAAAGACTAATATTCTTTGTCAATGGGAATGAAACCCTCACTGTAGTAAATGATAACATATAAATCCAATAAACTGTGTAGTTACTCAAGCTTACTATTGTTTATTGGTAATATTCTGTTTTGAATACATGAAATGTGTATTAAGTACACATCTATGATAGAGAAACATTACTGACATAATTGCCACCATGATTGTGTAAGAAACCGGTGGCTCAATATGCAAATGCAAAGTTAGCAGTAATTCCCTTTACAAAGGGAATACACATATGATGATAGAAGGGCCCAAACTCTGAAACCAATACTCCACCAACTGTTAGCTCAGTAGCATTTGCAATTCACTCAATCCCTCTGAGATTTATTTTCTTCCTTTATTAAAAGAGAGGGTAGTAGTAATACTATCTACCATGTGGAGTTTTAGTGAGCAACAATAAGATGTATGTAAAACACATGGGACTATACTCGGCTTTTAATAAATGTTACTTATCTCCCACAACATAGATAACATAATGGTTCTAAATTATCCAAGCCAGGTTAAAATAAACATTTTAAACATAATTACTAAGGTTTATTCTTCAAAATCTATCACATTTAGAGCTATCATTTCGATAAATGTATATTGCATTTTCTAATATGACCCAGGTTCTGTAACTGTCAGTGCAATGTCATAATAAATAAAATACATGGGGCGCCTGGGTGGCTCAGTTGGTTGAGCGACTGCCTTCGGCTCAGGTCATGATCCTGGAGTCCCGGGATCGAGTCCCGCATCAGGCTCCCTGCTCGGCGGGGAGCCTGCTTCTCCCTCTGACCCTTCCCCCTCTCATGTGCTCTCTGTCTCTCTCATTCTCTCTGTCTCAAATAAATAAATAAAATCTTAAAAAAAATAATAAATAAAATACAGAAACACAGAGTAGAATTGTATGTATCTACATCTATGCCTAGGTCTATAAATCTGTATCTATAGCTACATCTATATCTATCTATCTATTAACACATCTCTCTGTGTGTATAATTTTATACATTTCCCCCAGGACAAGTAAGTTCTTAAATTAAGAAAGGGGTGCCTGGGTGGCTCAGTCGTTAAGTGTCTGCCTTTGGCTCAGGTCATGATCCCAGGGTCTTGGGATCGAGTCCCACGTGATATGAAACTGCTCGGTGGCAAGCCTGCTTCTCCCTCTCCCACTCCCCCTGCTTGTGTTCCCTCTCTTGCTGTCTCTCTCTGTCAAATAAATAAATAAAATCTTTAAAAAAATGAATAGTTAAGAAAAATGTTTAGTGTATTTTAAAAAGAAAATGGTTTAGCAATCAGTGAAATGGACAGAGTAGACAAATAATTGAGATATATAGAGCATATAGTAAATATGGTTAAATATAGTTAAAAAGAATTTTTGAGTAGTAGTGGAAGGCTATGATGTAAAAATATATTATTAAAAATAAATCATTCCATTAAAATATGTTACCAGAGGAAACAAAAAAAAGTCTGGTTTACTTTAATATACTTCAAGCTTTCTTCAAGTTCTACATAGACCATCAGGGAATCCTCTTACTACACTTACCTAGAGAGAGACTGAAGGATAAATTCCAATTTGGATTTCCTTAGATCCCTACATTAGCGATAGTGTAGGGAGAATAAAATGACCTGGTGTATTAGGATTGGGAGTTTCTTCTTTTATGTACAAACTGATATTAGTCTTTAAAATATAGATATTACAGAGACAAAAATAATGTGTTTTATATTTCGAATGCCAATTAGTTATATTTTGTCTCTGTCAGCTATCAAATAGACTTTCTCAGTGAAAGCATAAAAGACACTAAAACTATAAGTAGGGAAAGTAAATGGAGGTATAATTTTCCTTAAATGAACTATGGGAATTTTCATGTTCTTTTGTTTACCAGACAATGACCACTCTTTGGGAAATGTAACTTTAAAAAAGTTAAACGCCTTGATGATTTGAGTAGGTTGACATGTCATGTTCTGCCTTTTATTTTGGGTATTTGGCACAGATTGCTTATGGTTCACCTAAATTTGGTTTCCATTTCTCCTTAGTAATATATCTGTAGCAGGGCAGATGGCTACCAGCTTCCCTTGAAGTTAAGTGTAATTAAGTTTTTGTTGATAGAATTGAGTAGAAGTGAAGTGCATCAATTTTGACTGTGGGACTTTACACTTGGATCTTATATTCTTCCAATCTCTTTTTCACGTCTTGTAACAATGGATTCACTGAACTGGGATAATGTGGAGAAGAATGCAGCATCCTGTAATATGGTAGAGGGACAAGAAAGATGAAACCTGCATCTCAGTGATGATATGAAACAGACACTCCAACAGCCTGGTTGTTGTATGAAAGAGACATAAAGATCTATGTTATTTAGGGGCACCTGGACGGTTCAGTTGGTGAAGCACCCAACTCATGATTTCAGCTCAGGTCATGATCTCAGGGTTTTGAGATCGGGCCTTGCATGGAGCCCTGGAACAGGCTCTGCACTAGGTTGGAGTCTGCTTAAGATTCTCTCTCTTCCTCCCCCTCTCCTTCTGCTCCCCTCTCTCACTCATTCTCTCACCTTCTCTTAAAAAAACAACAAAAAAAATCTATGTTATTTAAATCATCATATTTTTAAATGTCTTTGTTAGAGCTGTTTTAGCCTCTGCCCTACATGATACAGATAATCACTGAATATCAAGTAAAAATACCATGAATAAAATGATAAATTTGCAGCATACAACTGTGGAATTTTCATGTATTTTAAAATTATTTTTAATATATCACAAAACAAAGGATATTGTTTCAGTATAATTGGGTATGGCAACTTGTTAAACATTCGTCTTTTTCAAGGACTTATGATGTACAAGGTAATTTTGAGAGGAAGCCAGGAATGAAGAAACTTTGACTTGTGTCTTTATGTCTGACTCTCTTTGCTCTCACACCAAGTGGTATTCCTGCTTGTGACACGCCAGTTGCCACACCAGTTGTCTCTTCATCTGAAATCTAGCAATACACTAATTATATCATGGATAATTTTTCTTTTTTTTTTTTTTTTTTTTTTTTTTTAAAAGATTTATTTATTTATTTGAGAGAGAGCACATGAGAGGGGGGAGGGTCAGAGGGAGAAGCAGACTCCCCGCCGAGCAGGGAGCCCGATGCGGGACTCGATCCAGGGACTCCAGGATCATGACCTGAGCCGAAGGCAGTCGCTTAACCGACTGAGCCACCCAGGCGCCCTATCATGGATAATTTTTAAAATTATAATCTTGGGAATTTTTTTTTTCGAATCTACAATTAGTTGTTAAAAATTTCCCTTACTTTCTCTCTCAGAAATCATTACCTCATCACTCTGAACATTTCCAGAAGAAAGAGTACCAATTCATTTTTTGTTCTATTTTAGACTACTAAACCCTCACAGCACCTTCCCTAAGTTAGACTCTAATAAAACTCCATGTAGCTCCTTCCCCTATTCCTTTTTGTTTCCTTTTCTATTGAATCCTGAAGACCACTTATATTTCAGCATATAGACTTAAGTGTTCTTAAATTTTTGAAAGTTATCCAAACATCCTGCCTTTTTACCTTTATTCCTAGGGCATGATTATTCCACAACAAGAGGTCCTTGCTTGCTAACTCCTCATATGAATTTCTGCATCACCGTCTCATGATGTATATATTTTTGCATTGTTATTTGATTGTGGAAATGCAAACATATTTTATATCCATAAAAAGTTTGTGAGTTTTTTAAAGACAGTATTAAATAAATGATAGGACTTATTTTTCTGAGACTCTGAAATCTAAACCTTTTCAATAAATCCTTCTACTTTATCCTGGGTGTTATTCAAATAGGCATTTTGAATATAAATAGACATTATCAAATCCAATGGAAATCTGAGTTAAGTCACTTTCTAGTACTGAGGATTGAGTGGTCCAGCTGAATTTCTATTCTGTTTCCCTCTAACACCACCTCCCCTTCCAAAAATTTTCTTTAGCTGGCTCATCATGCTCACTTACCCCAGACCTAACACACCGAAAAACAAATTGGAATATCTTTATTTGTCCATACTAATAGCAGTTATTGAGCACCTTCTATATGTCAGACACAGTCCTAGGCACCTATCATACATTTGTGAATAAACAGACCATGTTAAATGTTGTCATCCATTTTAGCTTAATTGAAAGGACGGGATTTCTGGTCTCTCTCTGTAATTTTCACTGGTGATGTTGTATAGTATACCATATCTTCTCTTTCATCATAAACTTCAGCCTGTCTTGAATCACAGACCATCTGCTATCTTTTCTTAACCGAAGTTGCATTCTTTCTTCATCTTTCTTGCTTACAAAGTTTCTAGAGTACTGTCCATTCCTACCTGATTCCCAAGTAAGAGCCTACAGATCGTATTTGATGCTGTATGAATAAACTCATCTCTAACCATTTATATTATTGAATTTAACTTTTGGGTCCCTTTGGATGCTATTCTTGAATAGCAAGCCCACCCACCATAGATATAATATTTCCTGTTACTTTTCCATACTTGTTCACAATGACGAGCAGCGTCCTGCTTTATTCCAGTTCATTCACATTCCTAATAGACACATATTGCCAAGGTAACATTTAATTTATTAGAGTGCTTTAACCCACTTCCACAAATAATTGTATTACATTGCCTTGCAGTATTTGCTAAGTAGATACCTGTAAAGATTGCTTTTTGACTTCTCCCACTCCCATATCCAAAATTTAGTCCATGTTTAACAGAAACTGGGTAACCTCTCCTATATCCATGGCACTCACTGACCTCAGACTTTGCATTTTTTACTGCAAACTCCTGGAACATGAAACCTGAAAACTTTTTCTGACTTCTCTGAAAAAAATTTTACTTTTTACCTTTACTTTTCATGTCCTATAGCTCTGCTCAGCTTTCCTAATATATCTACCACTTCTCAAGGATTCAGGTCACATTTTCTGGTGATGGAAAATCTGAAGTAAATATATAAATTACAGGGTAGCAGTCTGACAAGTTATCAATAACTACCACACTGAAATTTCCAGTATTTGAGGTATTTGATATTATAAAACTCAATGCATTTCTTAGAATCAATATAAGTAACATTCTTAAACTTTTTTCTAATATTTAACTAGGTGATAATTTGATATAAAAATAACTTTAATAAATACAACATACCAAAATTGTAAACGGTTAGATTGTTACATTAATTTATAGAAAGTACACACTAAATGGCAAATTGTATCACTCAAAAATACTTGATAAATATCCCAATTCTCCACCGTTCGTTGCTAGAATTCAGATTTGTTTTTAACCCCCTCATTCTACATAAAAAGGAGACTATAGGTCTTATTGCCAACCCAGGGCAGTTGTTTCAAGAATTCAGGTTGTGCATCTAGCTAGGAGGGTTTTTAACCCCAACACATGTACTGTGACATTGTTTTCTACCTAACATTTAGAGAATTTTAAAAAAAGCACTGAAGTTGGCAGTTATTCACAGTGTTGGCTACAGGAGACCAATTCTCTGCTGGATCAAAATGTTAAGTGAGTTCCAAGAGAGAATGTGAGAAGAAAGTAAAAGCAATCTTTCTTTCTTCTGAGCTCTAGGAATTCACATTTTCCAAGAGTGGCTGAAAACATTCTCTATCAGCTGATACCATCCAATGAGAGAAAACTGTTGGAAAAAGGAAGCTACGGAAAAGAAATGCAATCTTGGTAAAAAAAACTAAAGAACTAACTTCAATATTATTTTTATTAGCAAAATGTTTAGCCCTGAACATATTTCACTTAAATATTTGTCTTCTTATATTTATCTTTGCAATTAATCCGATACCATTCCATAGATCATTAAAGTCCAATGTTTTCACATTTTAGGAATTAATATGATTGATGTGGGGGTGTAGAGACCATGCCAGACTGGACTGCTAGACGAGAACGTAGGCAGAAACGCTAACTCCTTCATTCTTCTACTAAAAAAAAAACAAACAAAGCTTTTTCTAAATGATTGTTGTATAATTCCATTTCTGCTAAAAATAGTTTCACATGGATATATTTCCCAAAAATTCATGCTCTACTTATTTAATGTTGAAATAATTTGGAAAAACTCCTCTAGAAATTAACCTTTGATCAAATTATAACCCTCAAATGACAAAAACGTATAAAATTGGGGAAGATAAATTTAGTCTGAAATTACTGAAAGCCTTCATTAAGCCTTAATATATGCTGTCAGCTTTAAACTAAATAATAGATGAGATTTTAACATAATCAGAAGAAAACTGCTGCTACCTGCCTCTGTTACTGTCACAATGAAATTGACAAGATAATTTTGAAAATAAGGCCTTCTCCAAGTCACTTCATGGATCTGACAAGCACATGGTATTTAGAATTATATCTATTCATACAGAAAAACGATTTAGCTACAAGGATGTAAGATAGTTGAGTGGAAGATCAAATATATTCTCCTTTAGATAATACAGCATTTCTTTCTTTAGCAAATAAACACACATGCTAGCAATTCTCTGCTTTCAGAGAAGATTCCATTTTATGTCCCTCCTATAATAGTCTTTAAGTAATCCTGAAGTCAGAAAACTTCAGGAAATTAAGAAAAGGTGTAGCCTATATATGTTACACTGAGTTTTTGTGTTCATGTGATCTCTTGAGGTTTTCCTTATATTATTAACATATGCAGCTATAATTATAACTGCCAATAAAAAAAAAAACAACAGCTTTTTCATTGTAGGGAAAGGGTACAAAATAACAAAGAAAAGCAATATATTGCCTAGAGTCTACATGGATATGTGTTAGGACAAAGCTAAAAGTTAAGCATAACAATATTCTTACCTTTCTTTCCAGATGTGTACAATACAAAATACCCAATAACTCTTCTTTTTATCAAGGTGACTATAACTCATAAAAAAAATTAGTAACATGACTTTGGACTTAATATACACAAAGCTGGAGTTATGGAGTTATTATTAACTAAAAGTTGCTTAGTTATATATAATATGTTATTTGACATTTTTGATCACATATGGTCATTATTTCATTCATAAATATTAACTTCCCAATTTTCCTGCATGCCAAGATGCTGAGTGGTGGTGGTAATTACTAACAATTATTATATATGAAATCAGATATCTCTAGCTCTTTGAAACAATATTTAAGCCAAAACGTGTTCCAACTCTTATCTGAGGTGCCTGATTTGCTTATTAATATTGCATTATGAGTACACAGAAAAACTTAGTATGTCTTAAAAGCCAATTGATCATTTATTGGTATCAGAGGTTACAGGTTAGTAAAAGAAACAGAGAATATTGTTAAATGTAAATAATACATTTAATCAACCAATGTTATCTATTTTAGTATTAAAAATGTTTCTGCATTACAACACTGAGTATAACTTTAAATTTCCTTTAAATACAGAGCTTCTGCTATCTAGTTATCACACTTTGTTTTTCAAACAACAAAGCTAATGGCATCTTTGTATAAACTATGATGTTAAAACATAGAAAAAATCATTGCCATTATCCTTCCATCTGCCTAAAATGGGACAGGAAAGAGACACAGCAGGGAGAAGCTCATGAACTTACCTGAAAGTTAAATACAATAGACAGGTCACATTTTTGAATTGCCAACTTTGATGTGCCTTTACTTCTATATTACAAATCATGTCATATTCAGAAAGTTTAAACGTTGAGGGATCTATTGAGTGCTGTCCCTGATCTTCAAGAAACCTGAATTTCCAAAGAGACATACAGATGGATTTTTTTTTTTCTTTTTGTCCTTTTCATTAAATGTCTCCAAGCAAAAAGTTCAAGATGGAGGGGGGAAAAAGGAAGTTTTAGGAGCATGATCTGAAGTGGTCATTTTGTATCAGAATAGCTATGAAAAAATCAGTTTTAAAAAAGGAACTATAATCATTTCAAATCCATCTAAATTTTATACACATGTGGAAAGGTATAGATTTTTTAGCATGTCATAGTCATTTATAAATATCTAAAAAGCTTTGGTAACTAGGTCTCATTACTCACCAACAATCTTTTCAGAGCTTCATATTCAGAATATGCTCCTTATTAGGGGAAAGTAAAATCTTATGCTTCATTGCTTGTACTCCATTTTGGAAAAATTACGTATTGATCACCAAAGTAGAGAAAGGCAATGCATGATGTACCAAAATTAAAGTAAGATTTAAATTTGTGTCAAATATTATACCTCAATAACATTAGGCCTATGGAAATAACATATTTAAAAATTTGAGTAGACATAAAATTTATTGCAGTTTGTGAATCTCACTATTTCCTTTGGCAGGAATAGAAATGAAGAGTCTAGTAGCCAAGAAGTGTTAAAGAACTAAGGAAGAGCTGAAAATGAGAAAAATAACATCAAACATTTGGCTTTTTAAACCTATTTATGAGCTATCCTGTAAAATATCTTCCTGAATCATTTTAAAAGCAAATTGTTTACATATTCCAGCCAAGTAACATGTAACATGTTTGTACAATCAGGGGTCGGGTTGGGAGGAGGTTGATGTGTAGAAAATATACTTTTTTATCTCACTCATAGGACATATTTTTTAATATACATTTTGAAAATTTGTAAAGAATTAGAATCTCTTCCTATTAAAAAGAAAACAGACACCAAGACAATGTGAACCCAGTGGGGCTAAAAAGTAATGGATCTCCACGTTTATCCTGGAGCTTCAGTAGACTCTGAGTCAATAGAGAATTCTTGGCTGAGGGTCACCAAAATGCTAGAAATGATTCCTTGACAGAGGTAGATTTGTTCAGACCAACCAAATCTGAGTCAGGTACAATAATAATCACTCTCACCTTGCAATGAAAGCATATGAGAAGAGCCACTTAGAGAGACTGACATTTACAAAATGTTAGAATAGTGGGGAAATCTTTTAGCATTCCACCACCTCCAGAACTTGCTTCAAATTCGCAAGGCCCATGAAATGGGCATAACTGTGGAGGTCTCAGCAAAATCACAGAGTGGAGCAAAAAATCCTGATTTCTCTATCTGCTGCAATAAACCAGCATTTGAGAATACATAATCATAGGAGCTAAACTTGCTATGTGCAACATTCTAAGCTCTCCATATGTGTTAAATAATTTAATTCTCCAGGTCGCCTTATGATGTGGGTATGATATTCTCCTTTCACAGATGAGGAAACCAAGTAGGACAGGGCAAAATAATGACCCCATGTCAAAGCTGAAAATCTAACCAAGGCTTCTAAACACAAAAACCTGTTGAACTACACCTGTCAGGTTAATACTGAGACCATTTTTCAGCAATGTGGTCATATTACTTTCACGATACAAAAGATCTACCTGATATGATGCTGGTTAATAGAAATGCACAACGAGCCCCTGAAGAGGGAGTGCGCAACAGACACTTAAGACACTAATGTTTGGTGTTAATGCATTTGAAGCCTTTATTTTTCTATAATTGTAGGTAGTATTTTAGGCTAGCACTAGTATGAAATAATTTTTGATGTCAGAATGCACTGATAGGATCTTTCTGAAATAATTTTATCACAGAAGGTACTGCTATATAATGTTAGTATTTCACATCTTTAGAGTCCAGATGTCGAAATGATTTATAAAAAATGATCCTAGACTAATCTTTGCCGCAGAATGATTTATTTTGCTGAAGTCAGCATAGAATAATGCCTAACACAAATTTCACAAAGGGACATCACCTAATAAATCAAGTAAGTGTTTAAAAGATGTGTCAATCCAAGTCTATTTTTTTAATAACATTTGCAGGTGACTTAGGCTACTTTTTCAGGATGTGCCTCAAGAAATACAGTTTAATGGAATTGCCATGGTCTTGGTGTAGATTTAGAAATGAGGATTTGTCAGATTGCTACAGGTGTTCTGGCTTTGGGGGAGCAAGTCACTAGAGTTAAAATCGCATGAGGCTAATTCATAAGCTCGAATGCCAATGTTCCAAATTATATTGGAGGGATATTCTGGGGCTTGACAACTGGGACAAGTCATCTGCAAGGGCATACCCTCATGGGTAGTTAGGTTCTCTGAGGAGATGAAATTATAGATTAGATGTTTCTCCTGAGAGCACAGAATTAGAACAAAGGGAATTGACTGGTCTTAGGGGATCATTTTATCAGACAGTGATAACCTGATTAATTGCCCTTCCCGCCTGTTCTGCTGATGTTTCTATCTAAATAAGTGGGTCAAGGTACTGTGGAATCAGAACACTTTCCTCCAGATCATTTCCAAAGAAACAGTGAAAACTCCAGACCCCTGGGTAGTCATTATCTTCCTCTACACTATAATGTCCAACTTTGCTATTTATTTACTAAATTAATTTTACTTGAGTCTAATAGTTTAGAACAAGATTTTGACATTGATCAGCAATAGAGGACAGGAAGACAGCCAATGGAAGTTTAATGCTTTCTTTCAAAGTAGAGAATTGGCTGTATAAAATTTGTGATTTAGGAAGATCCAATAACACTATTAAATGAATGGATTAGAATCAGTCAGCATTGAAAAATGAAAGATTTTTGCAAATCCAGCCAACCCAAAGGAATTAAGAACTTGAACACGGGTTGTCGTGGCAATTAGGGATGGAGGCGAAGGAACAGGTGTAAGCAAGATTTGGGGAACAGAAAGTTATAATTCTTTTCTTCTGAGTTACAATATGACTGAGTACTCAGAGCCATAGACTTATTGTAGCTATTTTTTGTCTAAATAAACTAAAGTATCAATAAAGAATTCAGTAAAAATATCGATAAAAGTGCATGTTATAAGTAGTTGTGGGAAAGGAAATGCAAAGGAAATCATTTAAAATGATTTAAAGGTATTCCTCAACACCTTTCCCCTTAATATGATCTCTGCTTTACTTTGCTAAACTTGCTGACTTGTGTCTGATATCTCGTAGAGATTATCCGACAAAGTGTCATATTACAGGTTGTTGGGTTGACTGGGAGAGGGAGCAAACCTTTTCATGTGTTAAACTGTTGTGCCTCAAGTCTGGACCTCTCATGCCAAAACAAGAGCAAATGCTTCTCTAATAAAACTTGAAAATGAATGGCAACAGGGAGTATATGGGAATTCTCTGTACTTCCTGCTCAATTTTTCTGTGAACCTAAAACCTCTCTAAAAAGGAAAGTTTATTAGTTAATAAATAAAACAAAATAAATTGAAAGTGAAATCACAGGCCAAAAGAATTCAGTCATTCTCTTTTCCGTTCCCAGATCTTTCTTTTTCTCAATCACCAAAGACAGCTCATCATATTCACTGCAGTGAGGAAAAATGTGTTCCCTCTTCTCTAAAGGAGTGCTTCAGTGCTTTGTGTCTCCAGAAACCACCAGACAGCTTTGTGCTCCCTACTTCCCACCAATCTGAGCTCCTCTCCCTCTCCTATCAATTCTCCTATTTTGTGAGGGCAGTTCCTTATGGGTAGTCACCTTTTCCTTTAACACAACACATATCACGAATGTAAACAAAGGACACCAAAAACATTAAAGCACCCACATAATAGATCTTTTCCTTATCTACCTTTCAAGAGAATAGGGCTGGTGCTGGGGTAGTGGGATATATGTAAAAAATAAGAGCAATTCAAAATGCAATAGTTAAACTTAATTTAACTTAACCCAACATCCTATGTACGTTACCAAGACGCATTTTACATGAGAAAGATTATAATGATGAAATAAAACATAATATCTCACAATGGAAATTTAAAGGCATCTACACAAAACCGTGGATTAGAGGGTATGCCCTTGTCCTTTCAAACCTTCTTCAAAAACAAGATTTTCCTGCATTTGAAAACTTCAGTTACATTTTAGAACGCAAGCAGCTCAAAAATAGCTTTTGGAGGTCTTTTAATTATAGATCAATAAGTGTGTCTGAGTGCAAAATCAATTATTAATTTATGTAAGCTGAAAAATTGGTATATTTTAACAAGTTAGGTTCTATCTTCAGAATGGTTCTTGCTTTTTGGTAACAAACAAAGGGGATAATGTAATCTTTCTGAACCTTTAATGTTTCACTCTTTTAAAAATGACATCTACTTAGAGAGACACTGAGTTAGTTGGAGAACCCTGGACTTTGAAAAATGTAAAGTTTAGGGACGCCTGTGTTGCTCAGTCGTTAAGCATCTGCCTTCGGCTCAGGTCATGATCCCAGAGTCCTGGGATCGAGCCCCACCTCGGGCTCCCTGCTCAGTGGGAAGCCTGCTTTTCCCTCTCCCACTCTCCCTGCTTGTGTTCCCTCTCTCTCTGTGTCTCTCTCTGTCAAATAAATAAATAAAATCTTTAAAAAAAAAGAAAAAGAAAAATATAAAGTTTAGTATGAAAATTAAGTGGAGGGCGCCTGGGTGGCTCAGATGGTTAAGCGTCTGCCTTCGGCTCAGGTCATGATCCCAGGGTCCTGGGATCGAGTCCCACATCGGGCTCCCGGCTCAGCGGGGAGCCTGCTTCTCCCTCTGACCCTCTCCCCTCTCATGCTCTTTCTCTCTCGCTCGCTCTCTAAAAAATAAATAAAATCTTTAAAAAAAAAAAAAAAGAAAATTAAGTGGAAAAATATAAGTGCTAATTTCTGAGGCAGTAATTCTACAAGCTGGTTTTCTATAGTTTAAAATGTTGGTATATGATAAGAAGAGTTGAAGTAGAAGAAATGAAAATATTTTCCACAGTATCCAATGTTTTCTCACATAAAGTCTAAAAATGACTTATCTTTTCATTAAGTAAATTTCTTTAAACTATGTTAATCTTTTTTTCTCTGGCAGATATAAAATGGAAATAAAGAGATTAAACAATGCAGTAACACAGAACCATGTTTGGTGGACATGAAAACAAGCATTAAAGAAGGAAAAAATACAAACACATCTTAATTCACACTATGCATAAATGGCATCAACAATCAAAAATGCATGCAGAGTTCAAACAGACTTGCTTTTTAATCTTTCTTCAAAAGGCAAAGTAGTGAATGACAATCAAATATGAATAAACTGAAAATGAATCAGCAATAAAACAAGTGATACACAATTAACCATTTGCAATGTTAACATTGTAAGAGAAAGAAAATCATAAATTAAAATTATGCGGTCTTATTCAAAGTAACTGTTTTAAATATAGTTTATTTCAGCATCTGTTCGGGGTCACATTAATTTAATATAGATAGGAATCTGGGTTTTCTGTTTTTGTTTTTAAGCGTTCCTCCTCAACACCATTTCTCAGTTGCTATTTCATACTAGGGAGTCCTCCCTCCCCTCTCCTTGCTGGCAGGGCCCACCTCCCTTGATAAGAGCTAAAATGTTATACACTCCAATTTCTAGTCTCTCTTGCTGATAGAGCATGGCCGTCACCCTATACCTGAGGAAAGCATCCTGAGTGCTTTCCCTGCCAAAAGGAAAGAGAGATGTAAGGGACAGATTTTGTTTCTTTATTGGTTTTGGACAATGTCATAAGAGAGCAAGATGCCTGGGGACTGCTACAGCCATCTTGCTCCAGAGAGAGGAAGATACCGAAAATCGCAGCAAACGGGCCACAGAATTAGCCAGCAATACTATTGTTTAAGTGGATTTTACTTAGGTATTCTTGTACCAGAAAACAACTGACTACCCTTTACTTTAAAGAAATTCCACCCTGTATCTGTCCTAAATTATTTGGTCCATGGGAACATTATACCTTCTATAATCATGTCCAATTTTCTATCAGTTAAATGATACAATTTCCTTTAAATTGTTTGGAACAATTGCAAAGGGAAAAAAAAAAATGTTCCATTTGAATACTGAGAGTGATTCATCACAAAAGCAATACAAGATAGCAATGCAGTATAATTCACCTTTCCAAGACTGCCTTCATTTTGGTGCTATGTTTCTCTTTATTGTGGTTTTCAAATGTACTTTTGTTTCTTTGCTTTATTCTACAAATGAAGTTTATTTCTGTTTTTTTTTTTTTTCTTCAGGATTCCAATTATTAAAAAAAAAAAAATGTTAGTGTTCTCTGGTTAAAGAGGAAAAGGGTAGATTCATAGAGCTTGCTCTCCACTTGGCTTCTAATCCTTTCTCCTTTCAATAGCTTTTACACCACTATAGGAAACACTTTCAAAACCACTCTTCTGGTCCTAAAGTGAAAGCCAAAAAGGCATGTGAGGAAAATACAATTTGATCTTTTACCTACATTCTGGAAAAAGATGGCAAGATGAAAGTCAATATGATCTTTCCTAATTATCTACTTTCTGACTCAGGTAGTATATAGGTAACCACAAGGGATCAATATCGATCCATTGAAGGAATGAATAAAACTTTTAGATTACTGTGTTGCAGATAGAGCCCAGGCTTATTGTTGTTTTTGTACCAGGACTTTCCGTTATGCAAAGATGTTCTTCCCACAGGCAGAGGACAGGTATAAAATAAAATAATAAATGTATATATTTGAAGCCCCTGTTATGTACAAGGCATGGAGCTTGGCTTTTCCAGGGCACAATGAATATATAAGATTCGGTCTTTGCCAAAGAAGAAGAGTGTTTAGTAGTGGAGACAGGATCATATATATGTGGCCGCAAGATACAGAGCAGAAGATAAATGCCACAAGAAAAGTATGAAGCATTTTAGAAGTTCAAAAGAACATGTTTGGATCATGTAAGAAGGATCGTAAATGGAAAGATCATTGAGATTGACCCTGAAGGAAGGATTGAATTTCAGAAGGAGAAATGTGAAAAAAGAGTTTTTAATAGAAGAGATGATGACGCGTTTCAGAGTAAAATGGTTGCCCACTTTTCCTTAACCATAGAAAACATAAAGAGAGCCAGGGAAAATAAATTGGAAAAATATTTAGGGATTGTATCTTGGGAATCTTTAAATGCCAGAAAGAATTCTCTCGCATCTGGACCTTCCCCAAAGATATGCCCCAAAACAATTCAAATATCCAGTCTATATGAAGAATTTGAAACATTTATTGGTAAAATAAAAATGAGTTAAAAAGGCATACTTTGGTTTTACCATAATCTATAATACAGTAGTCCCATTAATAAAACAAAAGCTAAGTTTGCATTAGATTTCAATTTGCAATATTTATAGCTGAGTTCTCAACTATCTTATTAGGCTAATGGTTGATATGTTCATGTATATTGTAAATTGTCAGTATAAAAACATAATCATCTGATGCTCATTTTTATGTAGGCTAAGACCTAATGTTAAACTAGAGAAGGTGGGATAAAATGAGACACACTACTAATATTTTAATTCTTTCTTTTCATATTAACATGTAAATGTTAAAATGTGATAATCATAATTGATCTTTTGTTTTAAAGAATCTGATCAAAGATTTGAGAATGATTAGAAATAATGTCAAAAATAAACCTGACTTTCAGCAGTGCATCTTAATTGGTATGTGTCTGGAAATAATAACTGTTCAAAATTTTGTAGGAATAAATAGCTCCTACACTACAGCATCAGCTGTTTTTAAAGTGAAAATATCTATGCCATTAAACAGCCTGTTAACTTGAGTCCTGTTTATTACAAAAAGGAAGATCTAAAACCAATGTGATCTTGTGAGAAAAACTCAGGGTTTTTTTAATTGAAAGATCTAGCATTCTTCAATCCAAATTTTTATACTACTTTGTGTACATTAACTTTGTCCTGTGTCTGCATAAAGTTGACTTTTAGAATTGACTATTTCTTGGGTTTCCTAGACAGTGTAATGATAAAATTAATATTAGAAATCAAAGTAAAATTTATTTATACTTGTGTAATCGGTAAAACATCTTATCAATAAAGGTTCAAGAGAGTTAGATAATACTTTAAACTTTTGAAAATATATTCTATGTAAAAAAACCAAAGTTAAAAAAAAAGAAAAACCCAAAACCATAAGCAACTTTTTGTTGTTAACCATAGTAGAAACTTAAGTGATATTCATTCTTATTAGTCAGGTGAATATATTCAAATTTTATATCAGTTTACTCCATATATATATATATATATATATATATATATATATGCGCCCTGGAAAATTTCAAAATGGATTTTCAGCTGTTATTCCCAATACGGTAGTCTAAACTATAGAAATATTAAAAAAACAAGAAGCAGAGAGAAAACCTAGAGCAATTTTAAGCACAAAACTATATCTGTGTATCCTGGAAGTCCAATAAAAAGGGAAACATGATGAAAAACACCTATCATATAAATAAAGGTGGACATACCATTTACCAGGAGGCAATATTGTAATGTCTTCTTAGCATTGCAACTCCAAAATAATTTATTGTGTGAATGTTCAGATAAGGAAAATGGAATAACTTTTTGTGCAATGTCTTAAATAGGTATACAGAAGATCCATGAATATTTTTATATGGCCATCTCTACTCACATATGAAACCTAATAGCCAAGTGTTACATAATACTTTTTTATGTCTAAATTGAATGGGGACATACATTTTGTGGGCAAAGCGTTTTGACTGCCGTTTGAATATAGTGGGTAATTTGACTCTAGCGTTTTGACACCAATGGACATTATTGTGTGGTCTAGAAATCTAACTTTATAGTGACTCAAGTAGGGATAGGTTCAGAGCTTAGACAATGTCTAGGAATGGCTGCCAAATAGACTATCAATTTCAAATATCAATAGTCTCAACCAGGCTTCAAGCTGTCTAGATAATGAATGGTTCAAAATGGTGTCTGCTGATACCAAACAACACTGACTTTTTGTTATAAAAATGCTTATAATCAGAAAGTCAGCCAATATCAGCAGAGATGTACTTCAGAGACACAGACTGATCCAAAATGCTCCCTTGAAAGCAGCCTCTGATCTCACTAAGAGTCAAAATTAGTTAGGTATGGACCCAGAGTTCTGCACCATCGAGCATGGAAAGGTCATTTGATGTCATTTTATTATTTTTGTCTGTGATGGTCATTATTTTTCATTTCACATATTTTTAGATGATATTGGTCTTGCTTGGGTTAGTTTGGGTATTTTATCTATTCTATTTTTGCTATTATGAGGCAGAATATCCTTAGAGATTGACCAGTATATCTTTCAAACACACACGCACACGCACCTACACGCACACACACACACACACACGCACACAATATTTTATTCCTGTGTCAAAACCAGTCACGTAATTGTTTGAGGCTTATGGGCTTTGTATTTCTGCCGGCTGCTGTCCAGCACTTAAAAGAGAACTCAGTCATTAATAGAATTCCCCTTCTGGTGAGAAGACCCTTTGTGAAGCTTCCAGTTGCATCTACAGGATCCTGTGATATTAAGTAAAAGTTACAATGGACGTACTAAAAAAGAGCATCCATATGCCACAGACAGTAAGAATTGTGTTAAATTAGTTTCTGTTGGAAGTCTTTCTTTGCATATCTTTACCCATGCTATCAAGTCCATCCAGGCCTTAGGCTTATGTTCTTTAAACTGAGACACTTTTCTACTTATCAACTTACAAGTTCTTTACTGCAAAAACTGTGACAGTATTTTCTTTGAAGACATCAGTAGGGTGGATGTAACAGAATATTGTTTGATCACAATATAAAACCTGTTTTTGTCACTTAATTACTCATGCTATGAAAGATAAACGTAATAAATGTGACAAAATAATAATTAGTGCAATTAGCGACATGCACTGAGTTACTTAGCAATATTTCCCTGAATACCCTTTACTTTTGAATTCAAAGGGAATTTTAAATCTTCTGCATTTATGTTTTGTTGTGGCTTTAATTTTTAAACTTTGTCTTTTTTTAGCTAAACCAACTTAATGAGGTAGATTAGCCTCATGGAAAAACTACATTTTGGGAAGCATATATTGGAATTTCATTGACTCATTTAGGATATTATTTAGACTACAGCTCTGCTGACCACAGCAGAATGTATATGCATAGTGAAGTGGTTTCGATTCTTCATCTGGATCATGCAATCTGCATTGACATACATTGACCACTGCAACCATCAAAAGTTATGGCAGCTTGGACTCAGTAAAGCATCTTATGGGGATATAAAATATATCGTGCAATTGTTTTTCAAGGCACATATCATAATTTATGATTAGAGGTTTATAGGCATTAATATTTGCTTAATGACTAATATCCCTCATTGAACTGCAAGTTCCGTAAATGCAAGGACAGTGGTTATTGTATGCAATGCTTTACCGTTTCAGTGGGTGCTTGAGAAATATTTGTTGAATTAACGGGTATGTTAATTATTGGTGAGCTTTTTTATGTCTAAATTGAATGGGGACATACATTTTGTGGGCAAAGCGTTTTGACTGCCGTTTGAATATAGTGGGTAATTTGACTCTAGCGTTTTGACACCAATGGACATTTTGATTCTACATCTGGTTTCTATATCAAACATTTAGTTCCTTTTAAAATTGGTCCTTTGCCTCTTCAAACCTAGGAGTAGTAATAGCTTCCTACTTTTGCTAGTCCCTTGACCATTAATTAACTCCTTTATTTCTTCAGTAATAACCTCAGTGTTTCATCTGTTTTCTTAGGGGGACTCTAAAAGGGCTAATTATTTTTCCTGTATTTTTAAAAGTTAAGACTGCAAGCTCAGTTTTAATTTGGATGATTATTTCCATTTAATTCTTTTCTCCTGGTTCCTTCTTAAAAAAAAAATATTTGCAATCACTTACTACGTGACAAGTTTTTTATCAAATGAAATATTCCCATCTTCTGTTTAACTTTTATGATTGTTTTTATATGTGGTGAATTTTGTACATGTAGTGAATATTACAGTGAAATGGGTAAGAGAAAACCAAATTTTCAGAGCACTCAATCTATGCAAAAATTGTGTCTATTTCCTTTCATATATTCCAGAATTGTTCTATCATTTGAAATCAGGTTACTGTATTTTATTTTATTTTTTTTTTAAGATTTTATTTATTTATTTGACAGAGAGAGAATGAGAGAGCACATGAGAGGGGGGAGGGTCAGAGGGAGAAGCAGACTCCCCGCCAAGCAGGGAGCCCGATGCGGGACTCGATCCAGGGACTCCAGGATCATGACCTGAGCCGAAGGCAGTCGCTTAACCAACTGAGCCACCCAGGCGCGCCAGGTTACTGTATTTTAAATCCAATGATTCATACACCTCCTATAACTTTTAAAGTTGTACATTAAACAGTTTTTTCTTTTGGTAAGTAAGGACAAAAAAATAAATATATTCTACATTGTTTAGAATCACGTAATCATTTTTCATACTGTCTTACTTATTTAAAACTGAGATGTTACTTGTTATTTTTTATGAAAATTTTGGGTTAAAATATTCTGGAGCTTATTGCTTCAGAAGAAAATCTAAGAAATTGACCATAAAAATGATTAATATGGTAATTGTAGAGAATATTAACATGTATAGCAGGAAAAATATATGTTTATGACAACTATATAAAATATATGAATTGAAGATGATCCATTTTCAAGTAGAATATAACTAGTAGAATCATGTTTTTTGTTTTTTTTGTTTTTTTGTTTTTTTTAAAGATTTTATTTATTTATTTGACAGAGAGAAACACAGCGAGAGAGGGAACACAAGCAGGGGGAGTGGGAGAGGGAGAAGCAGGCTCCGCGCTGAGCAGAGAGCCCGATGTGGGGCTCGATCCCAGGACCCTGGGATCATGACCTGAGCCGAAGGCAGACGCTTAATGACTGAGCCACCCAGGCGCCCCAGAATCATGTTAATTTAAGAAGTGGTTTTGATACACTAAAAGGAAATGGACATGGACACAAAAAGTAATATTAATATATGAAATTCATATTAAAGAAGTTAAAAGGAGAGTAAAATTATTTTTTAAAGAAATACTCTCTTAATTTATTATATGTTTTTTTTAAGATTTTATTTATTTATCTGAGAGAGAGAGAGAGGAAGAGAGAGCACTAGTGAGGGGAGGGGCAGAGGGAAAATAAGACCCCCCCCACTAAGCCTGGAGCCTGATGCAGGGCTCCATCCCAGGACCCCTAGACCATGACCTGAGCAGAAGTCAGATGCTTAACCGACTGAGCCACCCAGGCACCCCTTATTATATGTATTTATTTTATCAACTCCTATTAGACAAAAGTACATAACAAACATTTAAAGAATTGTTTATCTTTAAACTCAATTACCTACTTATATATACTAATAAAATTATTTTATAGTAAAGAAATAAAGGTTAACTGTGTGGGATTTTTTAAAATATTGACATTTTGGGGCGCCTGGGTGCCTCAGTCGGTTAAGGGACTGCCTTCGGCTCAGTTCATGATCCTGGAGTCCTGGGATCAAGTCCCACGTTGGGCTCCCGGCTCAGCGGGAGGCCTGCTTCTCCCTCTGACCCTCTCCCCTCTCCTGCTGTTTCTCACTCTCTCTCTCTCTCAAATAAATAAATAAAATCTTTAAAAAATAAAATAAAATAAAATACTGACATTTTTGTAATCTGGGAAACACCAGGACACCTTAAAATTTAAAGATACTTTGACTCAGGTTTAGATTCTTTTAATCAAAATTTAAGAATGTGTGTGTGTGTGTGTGTGTGTCTGTGTTGGTAAGTCTACATGTTTGGGTATGTATGTATAGGAGTATGATTCTTCCTTTTCATAAAATTATAATAGGGGCCATACTGTCATTGACTTTAGGCAATTTTCTTGGTAACATTTTATTATATTCCCAAAATGGTCATTATTAAAAAAGAGAGAGAGAGAACACTGTGCAGTAAATCACATCTGCTGCAACAAGACAACTTCAAAATTGGAACTGCCCCTGACATTTCATGTGAGGATTACCTCTTGGGATGAACTAGGGGAAAATTTCTGTGGAGTCTAAAAGGAAGAGAATTTTTAAAAAGCCCTTTCAAAGAACAAAGACTAATCGCTCGGTACAACCTTTTGTCTCCATTTTTGTTGTTGTTTTGTTTTGTTTTGCTTGTTGTTTTTTAATTTCCATAAACAACAACAGTATGTGTTAAATGCATTGGAAAACATGCAGCAAATTAATAGGGAGTTTAAAACAAAACCAAACAAAGCAAAAGAACAAAGACAAAGGACCAAAAAGAATATGTGATTCTATAGACTTTGAGTACATTAGAAAGTTTCCTTTGATGCAAATTGTTCCGTTTCTACTCTGTCTTTAATATCCACGGTTGCTGTTGTGGTAGTAGTTGTTGTTTTTTGTTGTTTTTAATATCATCTCAAAGAGCAGAAGACAAAAGGGCAAAAGCACTGGGCACAGTAGTGGAAGTGTTGGGCACGGATTCTCTTTCTGCCACGCACCCGGCATATGAAACCGGGAGCAGAGATTAAACTCCTCACGTTTTGGATTTCTAATCTATAAAATGGGCTTAAAAAACAAAACAAAACAAAACAAAATTTCCCTAACAATAGTGGTATTGTTCTAAGAATCGAATAAAATAATGCTGTAAGAGCCTTTTTCAAACTGTCACGTGCTAGTAATGTATTATTTGAGCAGCAGAACCACGTGAGAAGGCAGTGCAGAATATAAATGGTATTTCAAGTCGGAATGTGAGGAAGCATTGCTCTCTAATTTAAAGCCAAAGTCATATAGACTTGCCAGAGAGTGAACTAGTGAAGCATTTAGCTTAGAAATTGAGTGCTTTGGACTGCACATAAGTACTTTAAAACTCTTTCAAATAAATGCTTCCATATCATCCATTTCATAGGATGGATCCCTGGTGAAATGACACTTCACATTAATAGCTAAATTATTGACTGCTGTTAATGTGTTCCTAAATACAAAATGGATTTAAAGATTTTTAGAATAACATTGTTGGATAGTAATTTAAATAAAATGTCATTTTAAAGACATCAGTCTTGTGCATAGAATAGCAAACACTGAATTGGTAATTCATTCATTTACTAACTAATATGTTATTGAGAGCGAACAGTGTAAAAGTCGCTGTGCTAGGCACTCTGAGAGTTTCAAAGAGGAATGAGACAATGAGTTTATAGACCAGAAGGGAGTATAAGATGTGTCTGCAGTCCCTATTTTGCAAGGGAGAAAGTGAGGTGTAGGAAAGATGTGCAAGAAAATCTCATGGGTTTTCAGGGACAAACTGTAACTTCCAGGTAGGATTAACAGGGAACGTTTTCTGAAGCAGTTGTAAAATGCTAGCTATAAATATTCATCAAACACTCACTGAAATATCTTTCTTTTCCTGAAGTAAGTGTGAGTAGGATTGATCATAAATAACTCGAACATTACGTGATTTCTTTTGTCCACTGGATTTTGTTAAATGGTGCCAGCTTTGAAAAATTCTTAAAATACAGAAGCATTCACATTTTCTCTGAATGAGACTGAATGAAATTTTAATTATCCTATTTTAAATGTCTATTTTGTGTTCAGTACCTTATGTTAAATACAAATAAATTGTAAATGTAAATTAAAAGGCCGTGATCTATTTTTCTCCAGATGTGTAAAAAAAGTATGTGTTTACTCTTAAGAAATGTGTTTACCCTAGGCTTCATTGCAATTTTTGATTATCTACCTGTCTTTGTGCATCAAGATTTATAGACAGAGAAAATATGTTGAAAAGACTCTAGAGTTTATTTCAAAAAAAAGAAAAAGTAAAGAAAAGAAACAAACAAAAAAGTAAACTAGCCTAGCTGCTTATATGTTATTTCATTGAATCTTCAAAACTATTCCAGTTAATTATGTTTAACCAAGAAATGAGATTAGCAAACTTGCCCAAATAATACAGCTGGATTCAAATCTAGTTGTTTGAATAAAATTCATACTCATTCCACTTTATTTTTTTCAGGCACAAGTTTCAACTAATCATTTACTATTACACAGTATCTAAAAAAAAACCCTAAACAATAAAATATATTATATATATAAAATATAACATTATGATGTTATTATATGAAGGTACTAGTAAATCTAATCAGAAGTTTTATTATTATACTTTTATGAAATTGCAAGATTTTAGAACACCAAAATAACAAATTTCATGGAAATACACTTTCAAATTTGGTCAAAATAAGTCATTTACTCTATATTTTTATTATTGCATTATTCTATTTACTATTTATTTATTCTGCATTTTCAATAGAAGTTCTAAATTAGTTGTTGGCCCGAACAGATCTAAATCTATTGTTCAACAAGATCTTCTGTAATTTGAGACTGTAACTTTGTGTATTTGTGTGTATGTGTGTATATTTATATGTAAGACCATAATAAATAGAATCAAGTAAACTAATTTTTCTCTGGGTTCCAGCAAGTAGATTTGGCGACATCTTTATTTTCATTTACTTATTGAAATGTATTTGTGAGACAGGTAAATTAGGTTATGATTATATATGACATTTAAAAAAAAATTATCCCAGATGCTTTTACCATGTCCCCTACATGATGCAGTCCACATATAACAAGAGTTAGCCTTTGGTTGATAGGTTTTTCTTCACTGATTTGATGCTTTGGTTTCATTGGAACAGAAAGGTTAATCCTTTAGAACTTCCCATAGGGAGCAGGCAAGCAGCTCATTTATTTTGATAGGAACAACTTTTCAGGCTTGTTCTGTTTACCTATTTCCTAACCTTATTCTGACATCAGGCCCTTTACCTGCCATCCATAAGCAAGTACTCATTTGAAAATTAATCCACTGGAACCAATTTGCATTGAAAGTAAGGCAGCCTGGTATGCTAGAGAGATCATTGGACTGGGACAAAAAATCTAGTATCAACTCCACTCTCAATTAGCTGAGAAACCATGGGCATCTACTTTTATCCATTTTCCTTCTTTTTTCCATTATCTATAAAATGAGACCTCTGGATTAGTTAATTAGATCTAAAGTTTCCTTAGCCCTAAATATTCTTATGAACATATGAGAATTTTCAGAACTGATAGTCTGGTTTTCTACATTTATGTTAATATAAATATAATATTTAAATCCATATTTTATATAACTTCTAATAGGAAATAAAGAGCTGATTATAATAGTCCTTTATGTGCTAAGAAGGAATTGTATTTAGAAAAAAATAAAATGTATTCCACATTTAAAGAAAGATATTATATCTGAAAAAGACTTTACAGTCAGGTTTTGGAGTCATGCTTTCAAATATTCTCCAACTTTATAACTAAAACCTATTTAACACTCAGGGAAACCTCATTCAAATTAATTATTCCCAAATTTGTATGAATACCAGTGATACCTCTCCTGGCATTGATAATTCATACAAGTGCATTTGACATAATAAAAGGGACACTTTAAACCTCCATGAACTATTTCACTAGGAGGATCTAGTTTTTCTATAAAGAAATCATTTAGGCCCTTATGAACCAATGTTATCTTTCATGAAATACTGTAATGCTTTAAAAAAAGACCTTTATTTTTTTTTAAAAGACCTTTATTTAATAGCCCTAATGAAAAACTATAAAATAAAATTTTGAAGACTGGTTTATCTCTTTTTATACAAAAGTCCAAGAGAATCAACATACAATGGTAGAATAATGCAATTACTATTTTTCATTATTACTATTTTTTATTTTATTTAAATTCAATTAACTAACATATAGTGTATTATTAATTTCAGAGGTAGAGTTTAGTGATCCATCAGTTGCATATAACACCCAGTGCTCATTACATCACGTGCCCTCCTTAGCGCCCATCACCCAGTTGCCCCATCCCCCACCCACCTCCCCTCCAGCAGCCCTGTTTGTTCCCTAGAGTTAAGAGTCTCTTATGGTTTGTCTCCCTCTCTGGTTTCATCTTATTTTTCCCTCCCTTCCCCTGTGATCCTCTGTTATTCAAGAGGTAGAGGGGACTTGAGCAATTAGTCCAATCTTCTTGCTTTCTGAATAAGACAACTGAAGCCCATGCAGAATAAGTAATTAAGTGACTGGTGAAAGGTCACAAATATGTTTAAAGGTAGGAAGCATATGTGGTAGTGTATCCACACACACAAGCTCTGCACGTACTGCCTACTCAAAGGTGACAGCACAAGCTTGGCGATGTCATACATACCGGGCCATACTGCCATGCACACCTGAAGTTTTCAATTTTCAATATTTGTTTAGAATCACAAAGACATCTACCCAAGATAAAAAACATACACCAACAACTTAAATAGCTTCACAAAGAGTCAAAAGGACACCAATTATATGTGAAAATGGAGTTAGGTACATTTGCTAAGATTATGTACAGTTAAAGTCAACTTTTGTTTTGTTTTCATTTCTTTTCTTTGATATCAGGCCTAGCACATAGAAAGCCTCAGGATTTCAAACAAGTTTTTCTCTGCCCTAACTGAAGACAGATAAGAACAACTGCACTGTAAAGTACAATGGTCAATGTATAATTAAATAATCACACTTTATCCTTGAGCAGAAGTTCATAGACAAGGTGGAAAGAAGATACATTTATCTCATACCTGTAAACACAAATATTTAAAAGCCTTGGGACCCCTGAATCAGAAATACTTTTTATTCAGCACAACAGCCTGTGATGTACTGCTGAATGTCATTTGCTTAGTCACAGCACTGGGGCATGAAGGTAATAAAAATTCCGTGAACATCCTTGCAAAATATAAATGTTTAAGCAATTCTTTGTAGCCACAACTTGTGGTGTAGATGGAATGCAATCTTGAATAAACAAGATGAATGAAGTGAAGGGTAACCACTGCTTTATCATTCTTCACGTAGGCTACAGAATCTATTGCCTGTATGTCTAAGGGGCAAAGCTTTATGATTCTGAACAATGAAACCATATTTTAAAACCACATTAAGAGCAAATTAAATATTAATCTTAGCAGAATGGATATGTTGAATGGAATCTAAAATCAAATAATTTATCATGGAACTAACATTACAGTCAGGCTATCTCAAAATCTAATATCTAAAATATAAATGGCAACAGCTGATTGTCTAAAATGTTTTCTTACAGGGGCGCCTGGGTGGCTCAGTTGGTTAAGCGACTGCCTTCGGCTCAGGTCATGATCCTGGAGTCCCGGGATCGAGTCCCACATCGGGCTCCCTGCTCAGCAGGGAGTCTGCTTCTCCCTCTGACCCTCCTCCTTCTCATGCTCTCTGTCTCTCATTCTCTCTCACAAATAAATAAATAAAATCTTTAAGAAAAAAAATAAAATGTTTTCTTACATGTCATATTCTCTTTCTCCACATACAGTTTCCCCAAGAGTTACTAGGATGATGTAGATTTCTGTTTTATGGCACCTGTCCCCAGGACTTGACACTTTTTGCTTGAATCATAGAGCTTCTCCTCTGGGGCCAATACGGCAATTTAAAAAACCAATTCATCCCATGGCATAGTTTTGAGTTTTATTACAGTATGCGTTATAACTATGAAATTGACAAAACATATATTAAACTTAAGTCATTTAAATACTAGCTTCCAGAAGTGATATATAAACATATTACTGAAAAGACACTGAAAATCTTTCATAAAATATTCTAATAATCTTTTTATCCTTATCTTCAAACGCTAATTCTTTTTCAAATAAGGAAAGCTGAAAAGCAGAGCAAATGTTTAACTTTCTGTCAGAGTCAGTGATTAAATGATGCTACAGGAAAGATTTGCTGAGATCGGAGGAACTCACCATTCAGAAAAGTCCTACTGACCATGGTCTTGTTATGACATAAATAATACCATGAAAGAACAATTATAGGGTACTTTTATATCTCCTTATGGACCTTGTTGAATACATAACTCACCTGTAAATTTTAATTAAATTAATGTCCTAGCCTCTGATTACATATTTATTTTGTAATCACTGAGTAACAAAGTTCATCATTCCATTCATTCACTAATTTACTCATTTTTGAACGCTCTCTGTGATTAAACACTCTGATAAACACAATAGAGGCACAAAAATGGAAAAAGAAACTGGTATCTGTCCTCAATTAACTTACAGCCTACTGGAGAAAATAAGAAGTATCAAATAGCCATACCTCAGGGAAAAATGTTCTTGGGGTAAAAATAAAGAGTGATGACGACCTAGAGTGCACAGATGTCAACTGCGATCATTAAAATCAGGAAACATTTGTGGGAGTTCTGCATTTGGTCTGCACTTGTGATGATGAATGTATTTGCAATACAATCTCATATATTACAGCACTTTGTAATATATTTATATAACTGTATAGTTTTATATGATCTCAAAAAAGAGATCTTTTTCATCCAGTAAGCTTTTAAAAATACTCAATTCGGGGCGCCTGGGTGGCTCAGTCCTTAAGCGTCTGCCTTTGGTTCAGGTTATGATCCCAGGGTCCTGGGATCGAGCCCCGCATCGGGCTCCCTGCTCTGCGGGAAGCCTGCTTCTCCCTCTGCCACTCCCCCTGCTTGTTTTCCCTCTCTTGCTGTCTCTCTGTCAAATAAATAAATAAAATCTTAAAAAAAAAGTCCAGTCTTAAAAATAAATAAATAAATAAATAAATAAATAAATAAATAAAAATACTCAATTCATGGTTATCTCTTCCAAGAATACAACCTGTTCCCTCATTGAATTGTGGTCATACTTCAATCATAGCCCTTGTCAAAGTACAACATAATCGTTTTTCATTTCAGTCTCTCCCACTATGAATTCCTCGAGACAGGAATTATTTTATGTTGTCTTCTTATTTCCAAAATGTAGGATGAACCTGATGTAAGTATTCAATAAATGCCTGTTGATGGAACAAATAAATAGATAAATAATCTGAGTTCCTCAAGGCAAGAAAAATATTTCTTATTGTATTTTAATAAGTATTAATTGAATCTAATTCTCTTTGAGATTTACAAATACATATACTATGTCATTATATTTTACACGTTTTATCTACTTAAATCTCATTACAGACAACATATTAATATCTCATTTCACAGGGTATAATTTAAACATTTTGCTGGATTAAATTTCATATCCATAGCACAGCTTCTAAAATTTCACAGTAGAATTTTTTCTATAGATTTAAATACAAATTCATGAGTGTGTACTGCATATAGCATTTTATTACCAAATTAAACATTTGAAGCAAAACTTAATGAGAAACAAGCATAGGTTAATGAAAAATTGCAAGCACTAGATGCAGGCAGATCTAAATTTGCATTTTAAGTCTGCAGCATCCCAGCTCTGTTTCCTTAGGCAAGTTATTGAAATTCTCTATTTCAGTCTACTCATCAACAAAATGATGATACCAAAAACTACTTTTTTTCCCAGGGTTTTTACTGGGACTAGACAAAAAGTATATATATTCATTTAATGATAGTTATTATAACGATAATGGTGATATTGATGATAGAGGATAGTAATACTGATAGCAAACACTTAGCACTATAATGCCCCAGGCATTGTTCTAAATACTTACATTTACTAATTCAGATTCAACAGAAATAAGACAAGAATGTCTCCCTTTCTAGACTAAAACTCCCTACTGGACAAAGACGGTGCCGATATTTTCTTCTCTAATGTTTTATATTAATTAATCCATTTAACAAATAAAGTTGTGCAAGGAACTGTTCTAGTTGTGGTCCTCCATCAGGATTTGGCCTGCCAAAAAGCCCAACACTCACTGGGCTTATTTTACAAAATTAGGAGACAGAGAATATAGAAAACAAAAGATTGCAAATTATATAGGATGTTTGATGACATCATCAATGAAAAATTGAGCAGGAAAGATATGAATTGTAGGAATGTAGATTGGGGACTGCAATGTTAAGTATTGTGTAAGTTTTATTTAAAAATGTCATATGTAGGAGTTGAGGAAGTGATCTCTGGGGATATGTCAGAGAACAGCATTCCAGAGAGAACAGTGAGTGTGAAAACCTTGAGACAGGAGTGTCTGTGTGGATAGGGACATGTACATGATCGTGTGTATATGTGATGTGGTGTGATGTGGTGTGTCGGGGTGTGTGTGTGTGTGGGTGTGTGTGTGGGTGTTAAGGAAAAGCCAGGAGGGCAATGTAGCTGGAGTGAAGTTACCAGGTTGGAAGAGAAGTAGGGGATGAGTTTGGATACATAATAGATCCAAAATGTCTCTGCATATATATTTTTTTCAGTTAATTTATTGTTCTTCTTTACCTTTTCTCTGCTTACAAATTGGCCTTTGCTCACTTATTCATCTATTATTCCTTTCAATCAATCCTATCAATTCTACAATGCTTAAAGTTTTATACCAACTCCATGTAGTTATTCATATATTCATCTCACCCCCACTGTCAGGAACTCCGGCTTTATTTCAGTTAATCTGCTTGATTTCTTTCACATATAATTTTCTTGTTGCCACCAGTGTGTCTCTCTATATTGAAGATAGTTGCCTTGTAAAAATAGTTTCATATGTGTGTGTTGTTTGTTTCTGGTGCTTAGGCAGTATTGCCATATTTGAAGGATTTTTGTGCCAAGATTATAAATCCAGAATTTTAATAAAGAGAGAATAAAATCAACTTTGTATTTATCTTTGTGAGCAGTGTTAGCCAAGATAAGGATGAGAAAAATGACATTTGGTAGGTTATATTCATATATAAGTCTGCCTAACATAAAATCAACCAAAGAATGTGAAACATTTATACATATTAATATTATTGAATATCAGCAACAATCTGGAAATACATGAAATTATAAATGTTATGTTTATCTGTGTTTATAATATTGAAAGTAATATTAATTATAAGCAAGTATACAATTCTGAGCTGTAAAATGTGAAAAATGTATTGATCCATGAATCTTAATGATCATGTTAAGTGGCATTATTAATTAGGATTATTTCTAACATTATTCATTTTGTTGACAATATAATATTGAAAATTGTGACTGTTTAATTACTATGAAAATTATTAGAGTTATTTTAAAGATAGGGAGATTAAAATCGAAGGAAGAAAACACCAAAGGCAAGCAAAATATATGAAATATTTGACTACACGTGGGAATTATGTTTTTGTGTTTACATATATTAAAAGAGAATATCTACTATTTAAAAATATTGACTAGCAGGAAGAAAATTCATAAGAAGTGATTAAAAATGTTATACAATATGATTGCATAAAGTCACACAGCTTCTTTTCCCCTCCTTAAGGGAATCAAAGTGCCTATGTTATCATCATGGATGTTAAGAAATAAATATCAGAGATCATGAGACCATCATTAAAGGTGACCACACTAAAACCCAAAGTTGCATAATTTTTTGGTGGCTCAGCAAGCTAGGACTTTAACCTGATGTGTGTGTGTTGCCCCCAGCTGGCTCTTCATACAGGTCTTTAGAGTCAGTGTGTGTAAAGTAGACCAATACAATTTTAAGATTTAGAAGAGTCTCCAAGAAGGCCCAGATCAATTTACTAATTTTACAGACAGAAGCTGAAGACCTGGAGAGACTACAGACCAAAAGTTCTGGAGGAAAATGGGAGGCTAAAGAATGAAGTGAGACATGTTTCATCTCTGGGTTCTTACAACCTTGAGTAGCAACTGTATTTCTTAGTTATAACTAGAATGGAATGGCACCTTCTTTAGACACAAGCATATCAATTGATATAGTACCATAACTCCTTCAAACTCAGACACAAGTTAATGCATCTCTGCCATCTTTTCTACTTTTGCCACTGATGAATTTAGAAGTGCTTCTGAAAAAGCCACAGAAATACGTTAACTCTAAGGTACTCTGTCTTATAATTGCAATGTACTAGTCTTACCATTTAATTTTAAAATATATTGCATGTAAGCAATTCTTCTAATGGAATTGCATTAGGTTGAATTTCTCCAAAAGTAATGTAATAAAATGAAATAATTACTTTGATTTATAAGAATGTTTTACATTAAATAAAACCACCATGCTTTTACATTATATAGTAAGAAGATGACTTTGAGCCTGACCTTAAATTATTTTAACCTAATTTATGTTCCTGATAACTGAATATTTTGGTTGAAAAATTCCTAGAATGCAAATGCTATCACTACGTTGCCTTTTTAATACACACTTTTTATTTGTCTTGGTAGATTGTCCATGAAAATTTCAGGGACAGACAGATGGCGCAAAATGTATGGCATATTGGAGGATAAACTTGTTGATTGAGCTAATTGACTGCACTCATTTTGGCTGGAGATATTAAAATGATTAAATATGCTGATTTTCTGCTAAATCACTGAAGTGTTTCAATACTACATAGAAAAATTTTGAACAAAAAACAGAAGAATTTGTTTACAACTCGTAGAGAAAGTGATAAATTAATTTACATTCAACCAAAATTTCACACTAACTAAAATCAACTCATTAGTAAGTCATGTGTGAGCTTTTCTCATACCCTCCCCAAAATATAGTTCTCAAAACTCATTTCAAATTCCTTCTACATATTTATTATCTATTGAACTTTGTCTTTGTGAACAGCAGGTGTTAAAATGCAACCGTACTAATTGAGAAATAAAATGAAATATCTATCAATCTGTTCTTTATGACTATATTTGTATGCATGGCCCACATAAGAATTAAAATAAAAATTTCTCAGGATATGGTATATAACCCTTAACTATTATTCTTTTGTCTTGGAAGTAGAACAGGATTGGAATCTACAACTGCTTATAAGAGGGAATCAATAAACATAATTTTGACTAGGTTGATTGCCAAAGGGTGTACCCAATAGTTGTCCTTTACTTATATTTATAGAAAAGTGTTAAATGTGGTTTCTTTGAAACGCCAGGAGTTGAAAACCAAACAGCACTAATGTGCAGAAAATCATCTGCATTCAAAGGTGCTCATTGTGGCATTATATATTCTATAAAAATGAAGCTGAAAAACAACTGAATGTTCCAAAATAAGAAGATGATTAATTTTTGTTAAAATTCACAGTATAAAATAAATTTTGGTAATCAAAATTATATTTTTGATAAAATTTTTTGTGGTTAGAAATATGCTCAAAGACGAATACTATGCAAAAAAAATAAATAAAAGCAAAAGAATTCAAAGTCCTCTATTTGCCTTGATTCCAGTTACATCATCATCATCATTATTATTATTGTTATTATCTACTATTGAGAAAGTACTGAAAGAAAAAAATGTCAAGACATATTGAAACATTAACATACAGTTTTGAGTACAATGATTGTACTGAAGTTCCATGAGAACTTTTAATAGTTTACACAATGAGTTAATGAGTAAGTTTTCTTTCTTTTGGTATATTTTTCTTAATAACAATGCTTTCTCTTTATATTCAAAAAATAATAAAATTTTCTTATCACATTAAAAGCTAATGAATGTGTGATTAATGACAAAAATGTGATTGATACAAATATATTAAGAGTTAAGATGAAAATTCCCTATAGGCTGTTTCTAATGCAGTTTCATAAAAGAGAAGGGAATGGAAGGGTCTGATGGACCAAAAATGTGAAGGTTTTGATATATGAAGGTGTGAACATCATTTAGGTAATAGGGATGTACACTTCCAATAAAAATAACATTTATTCAAGTAAAAACATGGTGGATATCTAGAATGTTTACCTTTCTTTTTTTTTTTAAGATTTTATTTATTTGCGAGAGAGACAATGAGAGACAGAGAGCATAAGAGGGAGGAGGGTCAGAGGGAGAAGCAGACTCCCTGCTGAGCAGGGAGCCTGATGTGGGACTCAATCCCAGGACTCCAGGATCATGACCTGAGCCGAAGGCAGTCGCTTAACCAACTGAGCTACCCAGGCGCCCTCAGAATGTTTACCTTTATTTTCAAATTCCTTCACATTTAACTTATTTTACTACCAACACTTTTAAAAATATCTACCCCTTGAAACAACTATTTTTGAGAGAAATATTACTATAATATACTTTCTAAAGTGAGATTTAGTTGAATAATGATTCATTGCTTTAGTAAAAGTCTAATCACCTGATAAATACCCACGGTGCCAAAATGTATTTACTCTTTGGAACTCTTTGGAACACTGGTAGAATGCTGATACCTGATACATGTATGACCCATATATTTTACTGGAAACATGCTCAAAGGAAAAAGAAAAAAGATAAGTGAACTTACTCTTCTAAAACCTATTGGAAGCTAAATTTAAAGAATATGTATCAAGTGGTTGAAAGTCTCTCAACTCCTCCAGCAAAGGAAAAAAAAAAAATCAAAATCCCTAATAGGGGGCAACTGGGTGGCTCAGTTCAGTTGAGCTTCTGACTCTTGGTTTCTGCTAGGGTCATGATCTCAGGGTCCTGAGATGGAGCCCCATCTTGTGGACCCTGCCTCAGTAGGAGGGGTGGGAAGTCCTCTTAAGATTCTCTCTCTCCCTCTACCCCTCCTCGGGCTCTCTCTTGCATACTCTCTCTCTCACAAAGATAAATAAATAAATAAGTAAATAAAATCTTAAAGAAAGAAAGGAAGGAAGAAACCAAAATCCTTAAACAGTGCTGCAACAAATTACATGACTTACTTAGTTTACTAAATAAACTCTCTCATTTGATTCTTGTCTTTTGGATTTTTTTTTTTTCAAACTAATTACTGTTTTCCATAGTTATTCCCACCTCATCAGGCTTCAGAATGTGAACTAAACTGGCAAAATAAAGTGTGGTGCTTACTTATATCAGGCCCAGCCTAATCAAGTCATGGAACTACCAAACCTCTCTCTCCATATTTACCTAATTCAGTCACATATTATCTTCTCATTACCTTAAATCAAAGTGAGCTGCCTCATCCCACTTCATCTTATAAGAACACACTGGCCCACAAAATGTCAAATGTTCAATGGCTTAAAATATAAGAGCCCTGAATATCGCTCTTACCATTTAGTGGCATTGATTTTGTACCAAACACAGTGCAAAGTAATTTACACAATTATCCTCTGAGGGGAGTAGGAGAGATAATTTTATGACTGATAAGGACACAGAAAAAAGTTCAAACTTGTCCAAGGTCACCATGCTACAAAGTTAAGGAGCTGTTCCTGAAAGTTGAGTGTGCCTAATTCTGAAGTCCAAGGTTTTCAGCTCTTGGCTATGGCAAAAAATATAAAAATTACAGGTAAGGATGGCACATGGATAAGAATATTGAAGAAGTGATATGAATAGTATGAACTACTGTATGAATTAGGCTGAGTTTTCATCTATTCCTTGAATAACTCCTTGAGAGCAGGACCTGAAAAGTAAAATGATAAAATCTAGACTTGTACATAATCCCTAAATGTAAATTATTGACTAGTTGGAAACAATCATTATATACTAGTATATCGTATTATCTCCACTCTGCAATATCTGTATTGTGGATAGAAAATACTACAAATAGACAATGAGACAAACTCAAGCGAGACAGGAAGATCCTACTTAGCTTGTAAATGGGTCAGGTTAACATGGACAAGTAATTTAGGTGTTGAGAGATCATAGCTCAGCAATTTTATTTTTGTTTTTAGATAATACTAAATTAAAGAGAGTACTTAGAACCTCAGAGAATAAGACAGAAATTAGACTTCAAAATGGCCTTTAATTTTAGGCTTTATCAGGAATTCGTAGCATAAGTTTTTATTAAAATAAGCAGACAAAACAAGAGATACAGTACAAAACCAAAGCAGAGTGACAATATATAATTTGGGCGGTCAATAATCCTCATGGAAATGTAGAATTCAAAGTACAGGTAATAATTATAAATAAAGCAATAATTTTTTTTCCATAGCTATTTTCTAAATGTGTATAACAGTTTCTAAAACATGATGGGCCCTTAGTTATTGAATGGATAAATGAATGAATGATTATATGATTACATTGAAATTTTGAGAAAGAATCTCAAAGTTTGGCACAATATTTTAATACAGTAAGTTGGTTTTTAGAGCTATGTACTTAGTTTGCAGGACTCAAGCTAAAGAAAAAAGGTGAAAATTAAAATATTAAGCCAGGTTAAGGCATGGTAGCAGAAATAATAAAACGTAAAAGTGAAATTTAAGAACAAATTAAATTACACACTGATTTTAGCTGATGAAAGAACAGCAGTTAGTGAAAAATCTTTAAGAATATAAACAGTAATAAAAGAATAATTACTAAAGTTTATTTCTAACAAAAGAATACGAGGAAATCTGTTTAAATTGAACAAGATATTAGGAAAACTCCATAACCCTGTTACTGCTAAAATTTAGCAAATTTAGCAAAATTAATAAGTAAATTGATATACACTATCATTGTTTTTTAAAAAACATTTACTGATTTCCTACAGATGTCAGGAACTATAATAGGCACTGGAAATACAAAGAAAGCTTAGAGACATAACCTGGCTCCAGGGTTCCAAAAGAATGATTTTGATCCCAGCCAGTGAATGAATTAGATACTCTTCAAATTTTAATCTCTGAGTGCTGTGATCTATGTGTGCTGGTATGATTCTAAGCATCATTTCCTGTAGACATTCTCTTTTGATTCATTCAAAATAATGCAATTCACAGAGAAATAGTTAACTTGTACACTAAAGCACTATTCAAAGAAAAAACTGGTTGTTAGTCTAGCCATATTTCTATACAACCTATAATTTGAAAAAACAATTCTATTCTCTGGGTCTGTGGGGCAATATGCAAATCAGAATTCATCTGCACAATGGAGTTTTGTGATTTCTCTCAGCATAACCTATCTTTATTTGCTAGCTCTTTACATGACAGAGGGTTCAATAACCCCCACTTCTCCAGTGCTCTGGCCAAGGAGCAAGAGATTGCTTTCCAGGCGGGTAGTCACAAGTAAGCAATTTCAGGAATCCTCTAATGAGGCAATCCATAATGGTTTTCCTAACTGAGTTCATTCACCAACCACATGGAAAAAAAATGTAATTCTAGCAGTCTGTTTGAGGAGGAACACACACACACTCATTCCTTGTATTAAAAAAAAGAAAACACATACGTAGATAAAATGATCACTATATAGGGTAGTCTTGGACAGCAATTTATGCAAGTCATTTGACATATTTTCTAGGCCTTGGCTAAATATGGACTTCAAAGAGTAGTTAGCTGTTTTAAATTATATTCCATATTTAATATTTTATTAGCTTAAAAATTCTCCTTTGTGGAAAAATAGAGGACTCAGAAAGAAATATGTATGCCTTTATCTTATTTTATTTTATTTTTGTATGCCTTTATTTTGAGATATTAATGTATATATGCTCCCTCTTTCTCTCTCTTTATCTATATAATATACAATATATAATATAATGTATAATGCATATAATATATATACACATTTTCAAATACGTATATCTCAACAGAATGAAATGCATCACCTTAAGTATTTATTAGAGGTGCTTAGAATTTTTTTGTTCTGTTTTTGTCTCTCAAATTAATAATGAACACTACGATTGGAGCATAGTGAATTGTTTTTCCTGAAGGAGTGTCAAAAAAAGTGCTAAATAGTATGAGATGACTATGACCTTATACATACAGATGGAAATATTAGAGTAATATTAGAGACTTCAGTACTTAGTTGGTATTTTACAGATCTATTTGTAAAGCTTATTATTTGCTATGAGGAATGATTTAAAAAAAATAATAATAAAATGTTATAACTCTTTAAAAGGCACCTGAACCAGTATGTATAGGATCATGGTCTGGAATTTATATTTTGATCACATTCTTTGGGGGATGTTTCATGTGCACTAAGTTCTGGGACTACTATTCTAAATTGTTCTCATCTCTTCCTCCAATACATGAAATAAAACCTCTAATTCCAATTATTACTAATATAAATTATCATAGATTTTTAGAATTGAAAATAACTATAGAATTCAGCCATTAAATCTTCCCCACAATTTGGGGTGGGGAGACTCGCTCCAAATTTCCATTTTACAAACTTGAAACCAGTAATTTTTGCAGAAATTCTTGGCTCTTCTCCAAAATGCAAGCCTCTCGGTCAACAATTTTCAGGTCACCCTTCTCCTCTGCCACTATACTCTGGCTTCTGCTAACTCTACACTGTCCTACCATAGCTCATTGAAGACATTGGCTTCTCACTCCCATGGCTGTACCTAGGATGTGTTACAAGTCATAATAAATCTGATACTTCCAATGGTATCTTTGATGTCAATTACCAGTTCTTGGACCAAGTCTCTCTACATCTCTCACTCATTCACTGCCAATATATAAGTTCTTCAATTTCATGGAGATTTCCAAATTCATTGATCTATTCTGTCCCGATTTTAGCGAAGCTATGCCCAGACATTACATTTTGCTCACAACTAAAAGACTATGTCATGTTATACAGCAACAATGCCTTCGACTTTACCACAGCTCCATCCCATCTTGTCCTCTTTCCTAGCCTGCTCTGTGAAACCTCACCCCTTCATGTATCCATGTAGACTGAAAAAAGGAGCATGGCTGAAGAAAACCATGCAATTAAGTATAAGTCCATGATTTTCTTTTTTTTTCCCCTCCCTTTCCCCAAGTCAGTGATTTTCAAACTCAGGTGGTCCCTCAACTAGCTCAAAAGTACTTTTATTTCTTTTTCCCCCACTCAACAGTCCCTCCAAAATTTTGGTGCCAACCTTAAAGTTGTTACCTATACCCTATCCAAATTCTCAGCAGACAAACTTAACTCACTGCATGTATAGAATATCATCAGTAACCATTTTTCTTTCCGTTCGGTTAATTTAGGTTCCGAATTAATCCTTTCATTTCCTCACAGTCTTTTCTCACATCAACCACCCCATCATATATTTGCAACTTTACTATGTCTTTAACACTTCTATTGACTTTGACTCCTTCTCAGTATGTACATTCATGTGAATGATATATCGGGGTTAGCTAGACAGGGGTGTGTGTGTGTGTGTGAGAGAGAGAGAGAGAGAGAGAAGGAGAGGGAGAGAGGGAGAAAGAAAGAGAGATTTGGAAGGAAGGTATAGAGAATATTAAAGTATGAAAATAAGCATTGCTAATTGAGTTACACCAATTGAGCCTGAACCTTGTGATATGAAAGCTCTTTACAAAGATCACCCTGAAAATACTAAAGATAGGCATTATTATCCTAGTTTTACAGAACGGGAATCTGAGATTCAGGTTCTACAACTTGTCCAATGAAGTAATATTAGCTAATATTAATTTAGCACTTACTACTTATTAGGTGCAGTTCAAACCACTTTAAATTATTCAATAGTGTAATTTTCTCAATAAGCTTATTAAGTAAATAGTTATATAATCCCCATTTTATAGTTCAGGAAACATCACCCAATCCTAGCTAGTACCTTCTTTTCAATTAATAGATGAAATTCTTGAAAGCATTGTCTAGCTTCAAGATCTCTTTTTCCTCATTTTCCATGTACTCTTACCAGCTGGACTTTTTGAACCATGTCCCACAAGTTGCAACAACAAAGCATCCTTGCTTCTAAATCTATTATTTCTCTATCTCCTAGCCTCATTTATGCCCTCATCCATCCATTTTCTCTTCATCTGCTTATTCACAATTCTCAGACTATAGTAATAGTCTCCTACCAATCTTTTTATTGTTTACTGTCTCTTATAAAATAAAGACATGATCATAATTGTTCTGTCTTTGTTTTGTCTATTACTAGAGTACACTGACTGGGCTCAGGATAAAATCCCTTAGGCAGGACATAGAAGGACATGTACTTCAGCCTTCTTGAACTTGTCCTCACCTTCAGTTTCATGCCTTTGCCCATGCTTGTCCCCAATATTTGAACATTCTCTCTGTTTTCCTTCCAAAATATCATACACACACACACACACACACACACACACACATTTTCCTTCCAAAATATCATACACACACACACACACACACACCCCTCCCATTTCTGCCTAGTTAACCCTATATATTATCTACATTACATAATCCTCTATGTGGTCATTCTGATTTTCCCCATCTAACCTCCCTTATAAAGAAACCTATTGATACTCCACTCACTTTGATCATCATTCTAGACCAGAGCTCAGCAAACATTTTCTGTAGGAGGGCCGATTTCAGGCTTTGTGGATCTAGAGACAAAATTGAGCAACTGTTTTTCCAGAAAGGTAATAATCATTGTGCATTTTAAATTTCACATTTAAAAAAGTAAAAACAAGACAAAACATCTTTACTTCTGAGGACATATGAAAACAAGCAGGGAGTCAGATTTGACCCATAGGGAATAACTTGCCAATATTTATCCTAGAATATAATTATTTTTATAATTTATCTATGTCTCCCATTTTACAAATGGGAGTGTAGGGACTGTCTTTTACATCTTTGTATTTTTAGTGATTATTTCAGTGTTCACTATACATTGGTCATTTAAATGTTAATGAATATTGTCATTTTATTGCCAAAATGACAATCAATTAAACCAGGAACTTAAACTTTTCAGCCAAAGGAATATTGTTGTCTGCATTGCAGTGTTGATCAGAGAATTTAACTATTAATGTCCTTAAAAATGCTTTTCAGTTCAGCCCATTGATAGGGGATCTGCTATAATTCAGCTAGATTAAGGTGTTTCCTGATATTAGCAATAATCTAACCCTACAGAAGCAAAATAATCTGATTAATAAACTACATGGGGGCAAGAGAAAATAGAAATGGATGAGGGATGTAGACTGTTATGTAAATGTCTCCCATTACTTTTGTATAATACACAATTCCTTTAGTAAGGCTGATGTATATATATATTTTTTTTTTAATTTTTGCATCTTAACTTTGGTGAGAACATCGTTTCGCCATTACTATTTAAATGTATAAATATACATTTTTCATGAACTGTTTTACCATGTGCTTTTTTTTTCATTTTACATATAAATTGTACACACACCTAGGGTCAATATGAGTTGTATAACCCAAGTGAGAAAGTACTTGATAGGGGCGCCTGGGTGGCTCAGTTGGTTAAGCGACTGCCTTCGGCTCAGGTCATGATCCTGGAGTCCCGGGATCGAGTCCCACATCGGGCTCCCTGCTCGGCAGGGAGTCTGCTTCTCCCTCTGACCCTCCTCCCTCTCATGCTCTCTGTCTCTCATTCTCTCTCTCTCAAATAAATAAATAAAATCTTTAAAAAAAAAAAAAAAGAAAGTACTTGATGGTTCATAGTAAAATAAACAGCATTACATTAATAGTGATACATTTTGTACCAGGTGATTCAGAAATCACTTTTGGAGCAATACTACGAGCATAACTACAAGAATAAATACCTCACTACAGCTGAAATAGTACAAAAGCTATCCTTGGGTTAACTACAACACACACAATTTCCTTCATGGCTTCAAATGTTATATTACAAATCTTGCAGTTCCACTGGAGTTATAGGTACAAAAAGTACAAAACAAAGGTTTCTGTTTCATCTCTAAGAACTGAAATATTATTATTTTCCTAACATTAGAATCAACCAAAGCAAAATGTAATTAAATACTAGTAGGCATATGTTTTCAATAGCTTGTACGTGGAGAGTTAAATAGAGTCAAAATGATGACAGAAGGTTTTGCGTGAAATTAATTATTTGTAGGAAATAATGCTGATGCTATTGTGACTTTTATAAACTGCTGAAAGATAGCAGCTGCTGAGGATGATTTGATAAAGTAGCTGTTACATTCCAAACGAAAGATTCCACACACAAACAATACCTGCTCTGTCATTTTCTAATATTTTAGTATGAATTCAGAAAATAATGACTGTTAAAACGAAGTATTTTTATGAGAGGAATTATGACATAACAATGTTGACTTTTATACTATTAATAGATTGATTGGCCAACTATTATCTTTTATACTGCCAAGAAAAGGTTCAATCCTAGATGAACCTATAAAAAATCTAGAATCTAGGGCACCTGGGTGGCTCAGTTGGTTAAGGGACTGCCTTCAGCTCAGGTCATGATCCTGGAGTCCCGGGATCGAGTCCCGCATCGGGCTCCCTGCTCGGCAGGGAGTCTGCTTCTCCCTCTGACCCTCCTCCCTCTCATGCTCTCTGTATCTCATTCTCTCTGTCTCAAATAAATAAATAAAATCTTAAAAAAAAATCTAGAATCTAATAAACAAATTTCAGGGTAGAGAGCAATGGACATTGTAACTTGTACTCTTTGATCTTCTAATCAAACAATTTTCACTTGTTCCACCCACAGTCTAAATTCTTGGACTTGGATAAAATGAGCTATTATCTATGGTTTGCAATTACTGTACAATTTAATTGACAAGGCAGCCATTTAGTCAGCTGTACTTTCTCTATTTTGTATTCTCCAAATGTATTTTGCCCTTTCTCCTTCAAATTACGGTAGCTACAAATTTGTTATCTAGTTCTAAAAAATTATTGAGTAATGTTACAAATTAATAAATGAATCTTGTTTTTAGAGGTTGCTAACAGTGATTCTGGAGATTAAACATAATTTAGATATATAAATTAATCACATATGTGGAAGCACCTTCATGGATCCTTCTCTTGGAAATAATTTGATAGACAAGGTGAAGTATTGTAATTTTCAAAGACCGGGCCTATTAAAATTTAAAGATAAGATTCTAGGAAATATCATAAAGAAAGTCATAGATTAAAATATGATCTCCATCTCTTCGTAATCTTAACATGTTAATGCATTTCTTTCTGGAAACTATGTTCACATTCCAGGTCAAGCAAGACGTTCTGGACTTTTTCCCAGACTTTTTCTGCTTTGCAGAAACTTACTGGAAAAGCTTATTATACAAAATTCTTAGAAGATAGTTTGAAATCAAGATATCCTTGCTTTATTATGCCTGTACATGGTGATTTGAAATTAAAAAAAAAAAACAACTGAAAATAGGACATGAGAATAAAATAAAAAGATCGTACTTCTTCAACTCATTTAACTAGCCTTTATGATTCCCAAAAGAGAATTATTGTCTGGTAATTTATAGCAGAAGTCTCTTTTGAACCCTATATCACTTTTTCTACTTAGAATTAAATTATTTAAATATGCATGATGGAGAAGACGGGGCAAAGGACAAAGATACTGATAAGAAATGTACCAACTTTTTTTTTTGAGTACACAGAGTTATGTTTATGACCACTTATATTTGTGTATTAATAAGACAGGTATTTCTTTTATTTGGAGGAACTCCAGATAAAGTTTTTTTTCTTTTAATTTTAGCCCTCTTTTCAATGTTATTTTTTAATCTTGTGGTTTTTATTATATGGAATCCTAGGTTAACCAGTATTTTATTAAATTTCATCAAAATATTATTGTGTCAAGGCTAGCAAATAATGGGAAAGTATATGTTATTTGAAATTAATTGTACTTTCTAAAGTTTATGAAAACATTTTATATAGACTCTATGTACCACTTCATCACAAAAGTGACAATTTCAAACATTAGAAATCATATGAAATTAAAGAGATTTAAAAACAGCCATAGGAAAAGCACACTTGCCCAGGAAGAACATGAAAAGTTACACATTTGAATATAGTTAAGACATATTTGTTATAATTAGCCAATTTTTCTATTTGGATTTCATGATACAAATTAACCTCTCCTCGAACAACAGACAAATGGGATGTTAAAAACCACTTGGAAAGCCAGATCTAGTTCAAGAAAAGGGATGATGTTTGGTATTTGTGGCAGGAGAGCCGGAGCTCTGAATTTCAGCTTTGTCTTAATCCTTGTCAATTAAGACCTATTTATATCTATATATAGATTTAATATATATCATATATATTTGTATACAGAACACTTCCCCTGGAAAGAAGTAAAATCAGATATCTTTGTCTACTTTAACTTATTCACTCATTCATTCAGGTTTCTGTAATTAGAAACCCAAAGTTCTGGGTAAAACTGTGTTGATTGCCAGTTAAAGCAGGTAAGAAGTTGGGAGGTAGTGGCATTAATAAGAAAAAAAAATTATTTTTTCTTTCTTTACATGTAAGGAATAATAACATGACCATGGTCAGAGAAGAGTAGATCAAATAACCTACTTCTGGGCTGTTGAAGTCTAAACCATTACTGAATTTCTTTTACTTAAAAAAATGAAACCAAATGTTCTAAATAGCTCTATTGGTACACTGTTTGGACGTCAGTTACAATTAGAAACATTCATAATGTGGTCTAGTTTTCTTCTCCTGTAATCTATTTTACCAGGTCACCTAAGTCTCTTTCACATAACTTCACAAATTTGATGTTTGCCATGGTCAGCTCTTTGTTCTTTTGAACTGAATTAGCTTTTCCACACTGATCTGAAGTAAATTAAAAAGAAAAAAAAAATCCATTCTTTTCCATCTATTTTTTTTTTTTTTATTTATTTATTTATTTATTTTTTTTTTTAAGATTTTTTTTTTATTATTTATTTATTTGAGACAGAGAGGATGAGAGACAGAGAGCATGAGAGGGAGGAGGGTCAGAGGGAGAAGCAGACTCCCTGCCGAGCAGGGAGCCCGATGCGGGACTCGATCCCGGGACTCCAGGATCATGACCTGAGCCGAAGGCAGTCGCTTAACCAACTGAGCCACCCAGGCGCCCCTCTTTTCCATCTATTTTAAGATGAAAAAAATCCCAATTCATAAAAACAAAACAAAATTCTAATACCACCTCACCAATGTTTAAAATAGGATGACTGTGTTGGTTAATTTTACATGTCAACTTGGCAGGGCAAAGAAATGCCCAGGTAGCTGCTAAAACATTACTTCTGAGTGTGTCTGTTGAGAGTGTTTCTGGAAGAGATTGGCATTTGATTTGGTAGACTGAGGTCGCCCTCACCGATGGGAGCGGGCATCATCCAATCTGTTAAGAGGCTGCACAGAACAGAAGAGGCAGAGAGAAGCTATAATAGCTCTCTGTTTAAGCTGGTACGTTCATCTTCTCCTACCCTCTGACATAGCCCCCACGATTCTCAGGCCTTTGGACTCTGAGTAAATTACAGCACAGCTTTCCTGGTTGTTCCACTTACAGGAAGCAGGTCCTGGAACTTCTTGGCCTCCATCACTGTGTGAGCCAATTCCTATAATAAATCCATTCTTATATATATATCTATGGACCCTATCAATTCTGTTTCTCTGGAGAACCCTGACTTATACCAAGACAACATCCCATCTCTAGCATGTCATATTGTTGGCAATCTGGTATGATTTGATTGACATTTTATTCAGTTGTTGTCTACTAGGAATGCCAGATCTTCTGATCTTTTTTCTGTAATGTTTGAGTCTCTACAGAAATAAATTAATAGCTATTTTATTCCAAAATGCATTTAGTGTGGGGCACTTGGGTGGCTCAGTCAATGGTTAAGCATCTGCCTTGGGCTCAGGTCATGATCTCAGGGTCCCGGGATCAAGTCCCTTTTCGGGGTCCCTGCTCAGTGGGGAGCCTGCTTCTCCCTCTCTCCCTTGCTCGTGCTCTCTCTTGCTACCTCTCTTTCTCTCTCAAATAAATTAATAAAATCTTGAAAAAAAGTGCATTCAATTTGTTAAGATTTGCCAAATTTACATATTTTTAACCTTCCTTACATTTAGGAACATTTGTATAATCCTTTTTATAGAAATGAGCCATTTTCTTTTTTTTTTTAATTTTATTTATTTATTTGACAGAGAGAGACACAGCGAGAGAGGGAACACAAGCAGGGGGAGTGGGAGAGGGAGAAGCAGGCTTCCCGCGGAGCAGGGAGCCCGATGCGGGGCTCAATCCCAGGACCCTGGGATCATGACCTGAGCCAAAGGCAGACGCTTAACGACTGAGCCACCCAGGTGCCCCAAAATGAGCCATTTTCAAAATAATATTGTTCTTCATTTGTCAGGGTGCTAGAGAGGGAGATTTAAGTACTGGAAGGGAGATGAAACAAAATGATTTTCAGGTCCTTTCCAAATAGAATTTTTTTGTTTTTTAGAGTTTACGATATCCATATGATTTCAATATGAAATAAATATTTTAAATCTCAAAATAGTTCAATTGTGAATGTCACTGTGTGATTCTAATGTGTCATATATTAAAAGTCTGAGCCTAGTTTATTTGAAAACTTCTCTAGGTAAACAAAATATATTTCTCACAAAAATCTCGCCAGTGCTATGTTAACTTATTGTCACTATTCTACACCTTAATATATAATCAGTTCTCTTTCTTGTGTTTTCAACGCACAATCTATGTCCAAGCAGATTTTACTCTTACCAGAAATTAGGTGACAAAGGACAGGACAGAAAAGGGTTGGAAGAGGGATCTGTCAGATATTATATATAGACTTGAGTAAATAACGGCAGGATTTGAATGTGACAGGGATGACCAGGTAAGTTTTCAGAAGAGGAATTAGTCTCTGGGACCCGGCAAATCTGCTGAATGAGAGATAATCACACATGGTTATAGTGTAATTAGATTCATATGCAACATCTAAAACCCAGTAAATGAAACTCGGACTGAGAGCATGCAGAGCAATAAGAATTGCATGTTGTTGGGGTGCCTGGGTGGCTCAGTCGGTTAAGTGACTGCCTTCAGCTCAGGTCATGATCCTGGAGTCCCAGGATCAAGTCCCGCATCGGGCTCCTTGCTCAGCAGGGAGTCTGCTTCTCCCTCTGACCCTCCCCCCTCTCATGCTCTCTCTCTCTATCTCATTCTCTCAAATAAATAAATAAAATCTTTAAAAAAAAAAAAAAAAGAATTGCATGTTGTTGAACTTCAGAGAAGCTATGTTGGTCTCAGACCACTAGCAAGAACAAGGACCAGTGATTCAACAGTCTTGCACGATCTGTACCTCTGAAGCAAATAATACATTATATGTTTAAAAAGAAGAAGAAGAAGAAGAAGAAGAAGAAGAAGAAGAAGAAGAAGAA
>NC_058403.1:36954249-37095238 GCF_002201575.2 Neomonachus schauinslandi | reverse complement strand
AAGAAGAAGAAGAAGAAGAAGAAGAAGAAGAAGAAGAAGAAGAAGAAGAAGAAGAAGAAGAAGAAGAAGAAGAAGAAGAAGAAGATGATGATAGCAGGAGGGGAAGAATGAAGGGGGTGGAAATCGGAGGGGGAGAGGAACCATGAGAGACTATGGACTCTGAAAAACAAACTGAGGGTTCTGGAGGGGAGGGGGAGGGAGGATGGGTTAGCCTGGTGATGGGTATTAAAGAGGGCACGTACTGCATGGAGCACTGGGTGTTATACGTAAACAATGAGTCATGGAACACTACATCAAAAACTAATGATGTAATGTATGGTGATTAACATAACATAATAATAAAAATAAAAGAACAAGGACGAGAATCATTCTGGTAAGAAAAGTAAAGAGTTGCTGCTAATTGAGGCAAACAGGCAGTTCTATTTCCTTGTTAACACATACATGATTGTGCTCTGAGACCACGTGCTTCAGGGGAAGTTGAGTGCTTCCATAGTTTTCAGAGACAAATTTAGAATATTCTAGGTTGGCCTATTGTGATACTTTATTCCCCTTTCTTACTTCTGGTTTACGAAGAGGCATGAGCAAAGATTCATAAATTAGTCACGTACCTCTAAAATGCATGCAAATATGCCAAATCGTTATATATGATAGTTCCATTAAACATTAATATAAGTAAGAGTGAAAGGAAGCTATATTATGGAAGTGTTCCAAAAGACTGATGTATTATTTTAATTGCAAATGATTAAGTCTGCTTCTGGCATTCGGGAATTATAATGATTTTGTGTTTTTTGTTTTTAAGAGAGCTTTTTTAGCAAATTACAAAACTTTAAAACTATCACCAATTGTTATTACAATCCTTGTGTGGTTCATGTATATTTATACACAGATTCTAAAAGTTTTATATATGCAGATTATAAAACATAATTAAATAACTCTTTTAATTAAAATGTGGGAGTGAAATATACATGTATACACAAAAACTTGTATTGAACTCTAATGTCAATTCCTTAGGGAAAGAACAAAGGAGACAAAAACTGGAGTTATCAGTGACAAGTAAGGTACAAACAAACTTTCTAGGTTTTTTTCTTTACCCTGTTTTCTATAAAATAATAGCAACAGAAAATGTCAAGAAATAGATAAAATGAATTTTTGTTTTAGTACTTAATGCCAGCATTCTGGTTAAACAGAAAGGGAATTATATGCCATATTTACTTGCATAATTACTGCCCTTTTCTTTCTTACTTTGTAAGTCACTCAATTCAAATTAATCTGTACAAAATTCTACATACAGCAATTATGCGATGGTGATGGATGTGTGAGTAAATATGGTAAATGAATCAAAATACTGTACGTATCAGCAAAGCACTAATAGTGTGCTGAATTTCAAAAGCTCTTAACTTGAAATGAAGAGGAAGAGATGCAAGACCATCAGGTAGAGGTAACCAGTTTACATATACATTCGTAGGATTTATGGCATATACCATAATAGAAAAATTTTTAGTAATCAATATTCAACTTGAGAAGAAACATAAGAGTTAATGTTTCTCATTCTTCTTTGGCTTTGAAAACATGATTCTTCAGCATGAATTAATTTCTACTTGTTAAATAATTAATTTGAAGACATGACAACCGTAATTTAAATTAGCTCCTACATATTGCCTACACTTTTAAAAATAGAAACACTTGTATACAGAAATACATTAAAACAACAAGGAATAACTGATGATCACTTTCAATGCCAAGTGTTCCATTTGTAATAACAGGAACAAATACATGTAATAATAGAGAATGGACTAAAAGCAGACAGATCTCCAGGAGATAAAACCCACTCAAATTCCCCAGTAACCCTAACTTTGACAGTCTTGCAGCCTAAAATTCTTTGATCATGTATACACTTTTTTTCAAAGTCACATCATAGCATTTCACCTTCACCTTATGTCTGCTATTCCTTTAATCACTAAGTCTAAAAATACTGATAGACATTCATACTGAGTATATAACTCACATTCTTTTCTAATTAAATAACAACAAAAGTTAGGCATCTATCATCATTGTTACAGCAAAGAGAGATTCTGTGAAACCAAAGCTGTTAGGAGGTCTGTGGTTCATAGAATTATCCAGAATATTTTCTTTGTCTTTATTTTTTTAAGTTTTCATTTAAATTCCACCTAGTTAATATACAATGTAAATTACCTTGTCTTAAAAAAAAAAAAAACTTTTAAAAACCCAAATACAGCATTTATTATAAGATGACACAGGAACAATGAACATCAGTTCTTGCAAATTGAGTAAGAAACTAAAGATATTTACTTCATCCAGTGCTATCCCTTTTTTTTAAGCACAGTTCAATTTCCTCTTTTGTTTTGTTTTGTTTTGTTTAAACAGTAATGTGATTAACAAAAATGTTTTATGGCTCTCTTTACCTAGATAAAAAGATTTTCTATTTCAGTATTTCAATACTTTGACTCTGATCTCATCCATTCCTGACAATTTACAACTAGAAATCTGAAAGAAAATAATAGGTCCTGTTTTTGTCATGAAGCACATTACACGTTCCATTGAAGAGAAGCAGTTCAGGTTATAAATTATTTTCATTACATGAAACACATATATATAGAACCCCTACAAATTTAATCATCATGGTGCCACATATTCCTTATGGAAATTAAAGTATGTGCCATCTTTCATTTTTCATGCATTCTTTTCTCATATGAAATTTAGACTAAGTAAAAAAGAAAATATTTTAGAGGTTAATGATTGGGAGAAATATCTTATCTCAGAAAATAATATCCATCTTAGAGATGGGTAAGTAGATGCCACCAGAAGGTCAAAAAAAGTGTGCATTAAGAATTATTTCTCAGGGGGCGCCTGGGTGGCTCAGATGGTTAAGCGTCTGCCTTTGGCTCAGGTCATGATCCTGGAGTCCCGGGATCGAGTCCCGCATCGGGCTCCCTGCTCGGCGGGGAGTCTGCTTCTCCTCCCTTTGACGCTCCTCCCTCTCATGCTCTCTGTGTCTCGTTCTCTCTCTCTCAAATAAATAAATAAAATCTTTAAAAAAAAAAAAAAGAATTATTTCTCGGGCACCTGGGTGGCTCAGTTGGTTGGGCGGCTGCCTTCGGCTCAGGTCGTGATCCTGGAGTCCCGGGATCGAGTCCCGCATCAGGCTCCCTGCTCCGCGAGGAGCCTGCTTCTCCCTCTGACCCTCCCCCCTCTCATGTACTCTCTCTCATTCTCGCTCTCTCAAATGAATAAATAAATCTTTAAAAAAAAAAGAATTATTTCTAATTTTAGCAGAGCAAGAATTTGAAAGAATATCAAGTACCAGTGTAGACATATTCAATAACATGGTTATTCTTTCTTAGGCTGCCTTCCTCTAAAAACATGTTGGGAAGAAACCTTGACACATGCCTAACTCTCATAACGGGACCCTCTTTTCATTGTGAAAACTTTTTTAATCGGTTGAAGCTTTGGCAAGATTTGTCATCAATGATTTGGTTCAGTATAGGGGTTTTCAAACTAGTCCTGAGGCCAACAGCATTGGCCCATTCCCTATGAGCTTGTTAGAAATGCACATTCATTAGCCCAGCCCTGACTTATGGAATCAGAATGCCTGTGGATGCAGAACGTCAGAAATCTGGGTTTGAATACTCTCCAGATTCTGAAGGACATCAAAGTTTGAGAACCACTGGTTTGGTAGAGCTTAATTACAAAAAGTACAGTTTATTATTATAATTATCATAGTTATTAGTTGTAATAGTAGTCACATTTCTACAATGGGTTCTAAGATATTGTCTTGCAATTATCCAATGCACATGCAAAATAAGTAGCATGCATCATGATATGACAGAGGCAATTCATGCATAAGAGAGAAGAAAAACAAGTCTTAGTTTCATCTAGTTTAAGCTTCCATTATTTGACATTCAAGACTCAAAGTGGTCTCTCAAACATGTGTAACTCAAGAATAGCAGCCCACATCAATAAGTGACGGATCTTTAGCCCATGTTTTATTCACAGCACATGGTCAGTATTATGTGATGAATGGATAGTCTACATGAATGAGGCCAATCTTGACAATGTGGAGCTGTGAGTATCCATATAATAGGTCAATGTAAAATAGTGGCAGTGAAATTACTGATTGTACTTATCTAGAATCCTTGCAATCTTTGTTTCCTGATCCTCCTCATTCTTGCTCTCAAAATAAGCCAGCAAGATTAAAAAATTGGGGAGCTAGGTCAAACATAGCTATAATATTAGAAAAGTATAGCTAGAGAGCCTGCAGCGTCTACTACCATTAAAAGTCTTTTACTTATAAAACTATCAGAAGAGGAACTGCTTACTCTGTCCACTTCAGTAATGCTCAGTTCCCAGTGCAAATGCTATTTCGGAAGGAGGAAGGGAGAATGCAGCTTAAATTTTAAATCCAAGTTCATTTCTTTTTTCACTCTATCCCTCAATGTTTCAATTACCACAAGAATGACTCAATTCACTGAAATTTTAACTAGTCATGTATTTTTCTTCTATATGAAAATGCCTTTTAGGTAAGCAGGATAGAGACTAATATATAATATCAGTAAAAGAACCATAAAAAAGTTCTTATCACATTAATTTTTTGCTGGGTCAAACCCTCAATTAAAATAGACCTATAACACTTGCCCTAAGTAACCTAAGTAATACTTGCCCGGCTTTTTTTTTTTTTTTAATTAATGGAATTAATTTTTTAAGTAGTTTTGTGTTTGCAGAAAAATTGAGAGGAAAGTATAGAGAGTTCCTGTATACCCCTACCCCCATTAATATCTTGCTTTAGTGTGGTACATTTGTTACAATTGGTGAGCCAATATTGATACATTATTATTAACTAAAGCCCATAGTTTACATTGGGTTCATTCTCTGTGTTGTACATTCTATGAATTTTGACAAATGCATAATGACATGTATCAATAGTTTCACTGTCCTAAAAGTCCCCTGGTTGGCATTAATTTTAAGTTACCTTATACTGGCAAAGACCGTTTACAACACATTTGGGATAGGGGTAGGAGATATTTAAGCCTTCTTCTTTCCTACCTATAAAGAATGTTTTTAGTAAAGCTTATATGAAAATATATGGCAGAACAGTATACTTTAGGCTCTGGCACCTTGGTACTTGTCTTAGTAAGCTCAGGCTGCCATAACAAATTCCATAGACTGGGTGGGTTCAACAACAAATATTTATTTCTCACAGTTTTGGGAGCTAGGAAGTCCAAGATCAAATCCATCTTGCTAACACCTTGATCTTGGACTTTTCAGCCTCCAGGCCTGTGAGAAATTGGAGAATAGTGTAGATGAACAAGAATGAAATAAAAGGCAGCGTTTCCAAACAGGTTTGACAAAGTGAATTTAGTTAGTTTACATGTTGATTTTGTCTAAATACTTTATGCAATATGCAATAGCTAGTAAAGAATGTATAAATACAAAATTTAATTTCTTATGACTTTGAAATGTAAGACTCAAAGTTGTGCTGTTTTCTCTTAATGCATTTGATGAACGTTTTTTATAAGCTCTTCAATGATCTATAAAAATCAAATGTTTTTTCTATATGTTAGTATATAATCATCTTATGCTGAATCTCAAACTTGAAATGCATATCACAGTTTTATAACCATAGCCTTTATTTGAATAAAGCACAATTGAAAAGTAAAGCTGTTTTAGTCAAAAATAAAGACTCAACCTACTTTTCACTATCCTCATTAAGATTAGCTTAGCACAGTCTAGATATTGAGGCTGCCTATGATAAAGGACACATTCTTGATACAATATTTAGCTCCAGAATTGTTAATGCATGATAGTTTTCAAAACCCTATATCTATCTCTAATTTATGTATTTCATATATATGTATATAATTTTTATAATATAATTCTATTTAATCAGGAAAATAAATTATACAAGCATATTCTTGTGAAACATTTTTTTTTCCCCACATTTCAGGGCTGCTCCTAATCCCCACACACATTTTCTTGATTCCCAAAAGCCTGCCCTGACTTCTTTGCTCTCATTGTTCATGTGGGGTCTGGGTACTAGGGGCAAAGCAGAACCCTGAAGTGCAATGGTAATATAAAATCACTTATAAGATGCACGGGACCAATTCAATAACTCCCATCTGTTGTGTAAATCATTGTAAATACATAAAATATTCCTGTTTTCTAACATTCCTATAGGACACATGCTGAAATCTTTCTTTCCATGGGTCTAACATCTTCTGCCTCTTAACAGTATTTTCACTTTTTTGAGTGAAAAATCTTGAGTTAATAAATATAAATAGGGGCACCTGGGTGGCTCAGATGGCCTTCTGCTCAGGTCATGATCCCAGGGTCCTGGGTTTGAGCCCCACATTGGGCTCCCTGATTGAGGAGAGCCTGCTTCTCCCTCTCCCTCTACTGTTCCCCCTGCTTGTGCTCTCTCTCTGTCAAATAAATAAATAAAATCATAAAAAAAAGACTGCCTCTCTTCATCTCCCCTCCCACAATCTATGTAAATAGTTACAAATATTTACAAATATTATTAAAAATAAATAAATAAATAAATATAAATAAATGTAATTATGTTTGGTCCTACTGATGAATAAAAAACTGAAAGGCTATCATCAAGAGCTTAAGAACAATCAGTAAAGATAGTTCTAAATATTATATTTAGTCCTTGCTATAAGTAGAATTCTCTACAATATGGAAAACTCTGGAAATAAGGTTTGTTAGGGATAGCTACTTTTTAAATGGATTTTAGGCATCTGGGTTTCATTCATATTACAAAAGAACAAAATATTACATTGTACCATATGGTCCATGCTAGCTATTTTGTAAAGAAATATGTATAGGAAAAGTTAAATTGTTAGCAAAGAAATGTTTTGATATAAAACAAGATTTATGATGATTTTTCTGTCTTCTGGGGAGTTCTATTTTAATTCTTTAGCTTCTAAATGACATTGGCATTACTATGAAGTTGCTTAATCTAGCATGAAATGTCACAATAAATAATATATTATACACTGCTCCCCCCACAAATTTGTAATAATTAAATATTCTTGTTGCTTTATCCCTAAGAGAAAGTCTAATATATTTATGCATGATGCCAACTACACACTCTCCTTTACAGGCTTTGATCCTAGTGCAGATGAGTCTTAAATCCCTTATTTGTATACAAATCATAACCTTAAAATCAAGGCATTAGGCTAAAATTTTGTTTGAAGTACATAGCTTGTATTAGAAATGCAATTAATAGTTCTTATGAACTCATGTGATAAAATGTGCAATGCTAGTAAAATTTAGAAAAGTGTGTTTAAATGTCTTTTAAAATATACTACCGCTAACATCACATGAAATCTAGAAGATAAGTACCTGAAGAACCTGCCTAAAGGATATGTTTTTAATCAACTATTTTATCTGGTCAATTCATTTGTAGAAAAAAATAAAGCTAATAAACCAGTTTGACAGATTTTTTCTTCACTGAATTTACTACTTCGTAGGCCAGATTTTGCAAAACCCACTTGCAAGATTTCCTGAATCAGAATTCCTGAGTGGGAAGATACGGGAAATGCATTTCAATAAACACTTTTGGTGATTCTTGGGATGACTGGGCGGCTCAGTTGGTTAAGTGGCCTTCCCTTGATTTTGACTCAGGTCATGATCTCAGGGTCATGGGATGAAGCTCAGCCATGGGTTCCACAGGGAGTCTGTTTGCCCCCCCCCCCGCTCCCCACCCCCTGCTCTCTCTCTCTCTCGTTCTCCATCTCTAAAATAAATAAATAAAATCTTTTTTTTTAAAGATTTTATTTATTTATTTATTTGACAGAGAGAGAGACAGCAAGAGCAGGAACACAAGCAGGGGAGTGGGAGAGGGAGAAGCAGGTCTCCCGCCGGGCAGGGAGCCCGATATGGGACTCGATCCCAGGACCCCGGAATCATGACCTGAGCCGAAGGCAGACGCCCAACAGACTGAGCCACCCAGGCGCCCTAAATAAAATCTTTTAAAAATACATAAACAAACACACACACACACACTTTTGGTGATTTTTATGCATGCTAAATTTGAGAACTATGGTCTTAGACAATCTATGTAAATAGTTACAAATATTTAGTAACCAAACATCTCTCTTTCCTGATTTTCTTTTGTAACATTTCCTGAAGATGCAAAGTGTAAGCAAATCAACACCAGGTTCTTTGAGAGCCAATTGAAAGCCAAAGAGAAGACCTTATTTAGGTCTGATAATAAAGTATGTATGCATACACAGTTAAACACAAGGCTTTATGGTAGAGGCAACACTGTACGTAGCAAACCCACAGTGGTTCCTAATGTGGTTCTTTGAAATTAATTTTGTACCAAAACTGCCCAGTCAAATGGTGGAGGCATTTGCACTTTAAGGGCTCTTTCAGTTTTGCACAATTTATTTTTTAAAACTAAAACACATATGAACAACTTACCATAATTCTTTAGTCTAGTAAGTATTTTGTCTGAAGAGTCACAACAACTTGATAGAGTTCTCAGGAAAAGGCATGCCTCTAATATATAAACCAAATACCTCATACTTGAAGGAGAAATAACATTTCTCTCCACTCTTTCCCCTAATAAAACATAGGCAGACAGAGGAAAGTTTCAGAAATTTATAAGAAATGATAGGCAATGTAAAGTTTGAATAGAAAATGTAAAAAGCTTGAGGTGGTTGCAAAAATCTGTAGGGTAACTGGTAAAGTGTTTATTAGAATTATCAGCTTTAAAAATTCCATGATAAGAATGTAAATTGAAAGCTGCCCCTGGATTGCTTAGCCAGCAGAAAGAACTGAGACTGAGGGATTGAACGTGCTCCTGTAGATAGAAAAAAAAAATAAAAATCAACATATATAAGTTGAAAAGAGAGAGAGAAAGAGAGGGAGGGAGGAAAGAAAACCTAAAATACTTCAGAAGTTTGGGACAAACTCTAGTTTCCCTCATATAATAAACATTTTATTGCGGCATGTCAAAACTATAGAGTTTCTATGACTATTGAATGGCCACAATTCATGTCTGTAAAGTGTTATTTTTCTCATGTATGTGTGTGTGTGTTGTTGTTGTTGTTGTTTATCTTCCTCATGAAGGATTTACCTAAGCAGATTTTTGCAGCTAAACTTTGCTTATTTGCTGACCTTGTAGTCTTTGGTTTTGTTGAAGACCATTTCACCCTGGTGGCTAATTAACTGGAGAATTATTATAGTTAGAGGAGATGCCTTAAGGACATGGCATGTTCATGTATTAATATCACACATGAATTAGTTTATCAGAATTGCTGGCCAGTCTCCTAGACAGCATCTGAAGCTATGACTTCAGTTCAGGTAGGTTGCTAATTACCTGTACTAAGGGATCTTAAACAAGTTTCTTACTTTCTGACAACCCCATTCTCATAATCATGTATTTTTGTTTGTTTGTTTTATTTTATTTTTATTTTCAATAGCACAATTATTTTGCAGTAAATAATATTTCTAATCTCCGTGAGAGCTCCACCTAACCCTTTATTAGAGACTCTGTCTGGTTAATTTAACTATGACTTTTCCATTAAATTGGTAATATAAGAACATGAAAGAGAAAATTGAACTAGCTTAGGGCTAGGACTACAACCTCAGTTGTAGTCTCAATACAAACTGGCTGTGTGCCATTAATATAATTCATCTTATAGTTTTGATTGGTGACCTTCTATCCCTAAAAACTGCCAGCACTAAAATTAGATCTAGATTTCAGCTAGTGGTATATTGTCAATTTTCATTTTATTGGCAATAGAACTCATTTAGGTTTAGAATTATAAAATAACAATAACATATTATAAATAATTTCTCCATGAATCATCTCATATACTCTTTACAATGATCCATTCTAGAGATGAGGAAATTGAGTCTCAAGGCATAGTCTCTAAAATCCTTTAACCAGAGGTGCCAGAGTGGCTCAGTCAGTTAAGCATCTGCCTTTGGTTGAGGTCATGATCCCAGGGTCCTGGGATCGAGTCCTGCTTTGGGCTCCCTGCTCAGCAGAGAGCTTGCTTCTCCCTCTCTCTCTGCTGCTCCCCCTGCTTGTGCACTCTCTCTCTCTCTCTCTGTGTCAAATATACAAATAAAATCTTAAAAAAAATAAAAAACAAAAGAATAAAATCCCCTAACCAATACGTATAGAAACTAGATTTCCAATAAAATTCTTAATTTAAATTCCCTATTCTTTGGAAATCTCTTAACAGAAAATTATATGACATCTTTCTTGAAATGATTTTTTTTAAGTAATCTGTATACCCTACGTGGGGCTCAATCTCATGACCCAGAGATTAAGAACTCCCAACCTGGAGATCAAGAGTCATATGCTCTACTGACTAAGTCAGCCAGGCACCCCTTGAAATGATATGTTTTGTTTTTTTTTAAATTCTTTTTTATTTATTTGTCAGAGAGAGAGCACAAGCAGGGTGAACGTCAGGCAGAGGGAGAAGCAGCTCCCCGCTGAGCAAAGACCCCAATGCGGGACTCGATCCCAGTACCCTGGGATCATGACCTGAGCCCAAGGCAAACGCTTAACCTACTGAGCCACCCAGGTATCCCTGAAATGATGTTTTTAATCTAAATTCTGTGGTGAACTCCTACCAGAGTTGTTAGAGCCTCACTGTATCACTTCTCAACCCTACGTTCAGTGATATAAATTTGTTAGTTTGAAAACAGACATGGTTGGAGTATTTTAACCATGAAAATTGGGAGAATGCTACAAATCAGAACCTTTTCCCCCCAAAAAGCCAGTTATTAGACATTTACTAACACACCACTTGAGTTGAACCTACACTATGCTTTTCTGATACCATTTATTATGGAAATCTATGATATTTTTATGTCAGATATTTTTATTTTAGTCCACGCTTTGGTGGTCAGTTTCTCCAAAAAGAATGAATCCACTTATTTATTTATTTATTTATTTATTTATTTATTTATTTTTAAAAGATTTTTATTTATTTATTCATGAGAGACAGAGAGAGAGAGAGGCAGAGGGAGAAGCAGAGAGCCCGATGCGGGACTCGATCCCAGGACCCCGGGATCATGACCTGAGCTGAAGGCAGACGCTTAACCATCTGAGCCACCCAGGTGCCCTGAATCCACTTATTTAAATAGGTATATTTTTCATCAAAGAATATGATGAATACACTACAGCATATTGAACTTCTATTGATCTTTATAGTAGATGTTACCAATATTATAGAATTTCTAAACTTTGAAGTTTCTATGACATTTAACCTAGCAGGTGAAGCATGCATGGTTGTTAGGATTTCCAGTCATGTTCATGAACTCTATTGCAGCTCAGTAGAAATTCATCTTTCCCTAGTCTTGTGTTAGCTGCCTAAGCCTTTATATACTCTAATAAGACCCCTAGAGGAACCTCCTCTCTAAATCATATTGCTTTTTCACTCTATCAGCCCCCATACAATAGATCAGTTTACAACAGCATGTCTTCTTGGTACCATGTCAAACTATATATAACCTAGAGTAACACATTTTCAAAGGCTGAACGCATTACTGTACTTCAGGGTGCCCTTGTCAAAGTATTGCTTGAAGAGTTCCATCTTTTGCATTGGAGAAGAACACTTCGCTTCCCTTGTACAAGAGTCTGTTGTTGATCAGTCTGTTGGCCTACCCAATTTTGGCTGCCATTAAAAGTAAACTATACCACCAGCCCTCAGGTAGGTCACTGGACCTGTTGTTTGAGGCTGTTCTTCCTTTGTGGTTCTGTATCCTTCCTTTCCTAGCTAATTTAAACTCTTCAGGCAGGGTCATATTTCTCTTGCATGCTTGTTTCTTGTCTGCTGCTACCACCAAAAAGACCTTTCATTCATGATGTACTTCAGGTTCTCTGAAACAATTTTCCCTCCTTCATTTCAAATGGCCTTTTTTCACTCTATAACTTGGCTATTGCTTAAAGTAATCTGTTCTCAAAGGAGTTTTGCTGTTTTGAAAAATCAGACATTATATAGTTTTACTCATTTGTTTTAGTCAAATCTTTCTCTTTTAAAGCAAAGTCCGTTAAGAATTCCTCAACTAAAATAGAAAATATGAAATTATGTAGATCTAATAATAGTACATATACAAATTGCATGAAAATGGCAAATGTATTTGAAAATGAGCTGTATGAGAAAAATCAGCATCTAATGGTATGCAAAAAAGAAACAGGTGTAAAATGGAAATGTGTGAAATCAGATACAATGCTCGAGTGCATTCCCTTAAAAGTTTCGCTCATGCTAGAAGAACACTAGATTAGTTCAGCATGACTCTAAAATAAACATAAACATTCTTTAAAAGTTATATGGTGAGAATTAAAATTTACAAACCATGGGATACAATGGGCTTCGGGTGGTATGCATATGAATGCACACACTTAGGTACTTAATTATTTTAACTGGGGTTTAAACAATTTCAATAGCTCTGCTCTACTTTTATTAACTGCTGGATCAAATTTGGCAACGTGTTACTCCTTGTCTTCTCCTTTTCCATATCAAGCACTGATGATTAAACCAAGGTGGATGTAAAGAGAAGGAATCATCAGGAAATGTCTCTAGTGTAAAATTTGTATGCAAAATTGTTCAGGAAATGAAACAGGAGGCCAATATCTGCACATTTTCTACAATCAAGTCTACCATCAATTCTTGATTTTCTTTTCCTGAAATACAATTGTCTCAGATAGAAAATTTGGGATCAACTAAACTTCTGATGTATCTGTAACCTTCACATCTAGTCACAAGGTTTGATCAATTTAATTTCATAAATATATCTTCATTGATGTTAGTGTCCTCACTATGGCCTTTATCATCTTTAACCCAAGTTAAAGCAACAGTCTGTTAATAGGTCTCCCTGTCTCTGTTCTCTAATATTCTCTGCCATGCTTTCCAAATTAGCACTGTAAAATTCACATCTGATCATAACGCTCTTCCATTTAACTTCCTTGGTGATTCATTATCCCTTGCAATGTAAACTCCAAATTTCCTGGTTTAGCACAGAAGGCCCTTTATAATGTGACACCTGTCTACATCTCTATAGTACTATTTCTCTCCTTAACCACCTGGCAAACTTCTTCTCAACTCTGAAATTCATTAGAACTCTACTAAAACATCACTTTATGTGATCTCAGGACGTAATATGATATTGACTATAATTGAATTTCAGGAATATTCCCATTTGAAGGTTTCCCATCTCCCTGAATAAAACCTTTTACCACCAGGTATACCCTTCTTCTGGAAGTTGAGAAAGAGCATGTGGGATATTTACCAAGAATGCTGTGAAATATATATATATATATATATATATATATTTAGATTTTACTTATTTATTTGACAGAGACACAGTGAGAGAGGGAACACAAGTAGGGGGAGTGGGAGAGGGAGAAGCAGGCTTCCCGCTGAGCAGGCAGCCCGATGCGGGGCTCAATCCCAGGACCCTGAGACCACGACCTGAGCCGAAGGCAGATGCTTAATGACTGAGCCACCCAGGTGCCCCCTGTGTAATATTTCTAACCTAAAATGTCAAAAAACTTCTGCAGAGCTTGCAAACGTTAAGTGTCTATAATGTGGGTTTCTGGATTAAGCCACAAATTGTGTTTTAGGATATAAGAGAAAGCCACAAGTTGAATTTTATCAATATTTTGTTCTTGTTTGTTTTTAAACTTTATGGATACTATTAGTTGCATCTTTTTTTTTTTTTTCTTTTCTATTCCTCCAAATAAGGCTGCAGTAGCACCTAATTGGAAAATGGTACTTCCTTGAGGGGTTTTCAAATGTGCTTGCTCTTTCAGATGTGGGAAAAAGAAAACAAAAAAGATAAACAGATGCCCTTAAGAGACAGAAAAAGGCCTGGACCCCTGATGACAGAACATCTCCTACTTCATGCACTGCTCAGAACAAAGAGAATAACTCTATCATATAGACACTTGTGTATGTGCATCTTCAAGACTAAGGATTGTGAGCCATCTAGCTCTGGTTGGATAGCAGAAAAACAAAAATAATATCTCTGTAGTTTGTGTGGTAGAAAGTATTTTTTCAAATACTCTGCCACTCTCTTTCACCTCTTCTGCTTTCTCAAAATTCAAAACATACCAAATTCAGAAGTTATGAAATAACCGCTCCATGAAAAAGGTACACTGCATTTTAAAAATGTTAATCTTGTCATCCATTCCAGAGCTATGTTAGAGTCACCTTCAACTACTATCTGCCTGGTTTCTACATTCAAACACCTATGCATTTTTTATTCGTCTAATTGATCTGCTGAGTTTTGGACATTCTTCTATGTGTAAGACACACTGATTCTCTCTACTACATTTAGTGTGCTGGATATTTCCACTGTCCTTATATAGGTGTGTTGTTGTTCCACTCATTTGAAGGAAATATTCCTGAACTGTATGATCCACCCTAGTCTCTACCTCAGGATTTCCCCAAAGAGCAAACTTTTCTTGCTACCTATACTTCAATATTTCTATTTTGCGCTTCAATCCTACTATCTCACTTTTCTCATAAAATCATATATATTAATTCTTCACCTCTTTATGCCTGTGGAAGAGGTAGCAATGGCTGACCACTTCCTCTTTCTGGAAATGCTCTAAACATCATGACTCAATGGCTTTCTTTCTAAGAATTCAGTCAGGCATGATCTGCTGGATAGGAAAGGTTTGTTTTTAGGAAATGATACTTTGGCTTTAATTTTGAAGATTTTATTTATTTATTTGACAGAGAGAGACATAGGGAGAGCAGGAACACAAGCAGGGGGAGTGGGAGAGGGAGAAGCAGGCTTCCCGCGGAGCAGGGAGCCCGATGTGGGCCTCGATCCCAGGACCCTGGGATCATGACCTGAGCTGAAGGCAGACGCTTAACAACTGAGCCACCCAGGTGCCACTGGCTTTAATTTTGAAAGATCAAGAGTAATTCACTAATAAAAGATGGGAGTGAGGGGAGGGTATATTCCAGAATGGTAGAACAACTTATAAAGGTTCTGAGAGAAAAAGAATGTGATATCTATGACAATCTGCAACAAAAGCCAAGGTCAACAGAGTATGAACAAACTATGGACAGTGATAGAAAATGGAACTGGAATAATAATAAGAGGCCAAATTGTATAAAACTCAAGAGACTTTTCACTAATTTGTGTCTATATTCTAAATCAATAAGTCACTGAATAGTTTTAACAAAGGGCTTGACATGATTAGATCTTCTTTTTAATTAAAAAATAACTTCTGTGAGGAGAAGAAATTGGAGGATAAAAAGAGGCAGCATAGGAATACCACAGTAAGGTAAGTACATATTAATCAAGAGACGATGGTTCTAGGGGTACCTAGGTGACTCAGTCTATTGAGGTCCGACTCTTGATTTTGGCTTAGATCACAGTCTCAGGGTCATGGGATCAAGCCCCTCATGGGGCTCTGTGCTCAGCGGGGAGTCTGCTTCTCTCCGTCTCTCGTCTCTCTCTCCCTCTCCTTCTGCCCCTCCCCCTGTTTGTGCTCACTCTCTCTCTCTAACATAAATGGATGAATCTTTAAAAAAAAAAAGAGAGATGATGGTTCGAGAGAGTGAAGTGGAAAGATGTGAATGATATTCAGGAGGTAACACTGGCAGGCTTTGGTTTGGAGCATGAAGAAACAAGGTGGTGTCAGATTGATGTCTACATATATAGAAGGTAGTTTGATTTACTAAGACCGAGAACATTGAAGGTGAACCAGATTTAGAGAATATCATGAGTTCATTCTTGGACATGAAGAGAACTTAGTCATTTAAATATATGGTTCTGATGTTTAAAGGAAAATAATGCAAACAATCAGGGCAAGAGTTATTATTATAGTTAAATATTAAATTTGGTTTTGAGTTTCATCAGAGGTAAGATTGGAAAGCAATATATGCGGTATTGAATGGCTACTGTTCAATTAAAGAAAGTTCTGAATTTCTTGTCTAGAAACTTTTCTGTAATTTTTTGGATTTTTCCAAATAAATGTTTGTGATATGTATAAAAATGGATAGTATATTTTAGTAAAAAATTCAGATATTTAGTAAATATTTAGTGAATATTCTTCAAACAGAAATTCCTGGTATTACCTCTTCTTCAAAGCAAAGGCAATGATGAAATCCTTAGTGAAAAATTTCTTAGAGGAATTGAGAAGATGCAATACAAATGTGCTACATTTGTATAATCAAGACAGTAGTAAGGCTTAATAAAATTCACTGAAATAGATAGAAAATTATTTCTTGGATGGTTCCCCCAAATCAAGTACTTTAAAGAATTTTTACAAGCGTTTTTATAGTCAATTCATTATTAAATTATTTATGAAAGCCTGAAATTTCTCTCTCCCTACATATACAATGGCTTAGATATTATGCGATTTTTCATATATAGTGAAGTTGAGAGGTGAGGGATATAGAATCTTCTATTTTAAAACGTCGGAGCTGTTAGTAAGTGCTAGCTCAGAAAAGCCTTTTCAATTTATGAAGGAATGTTAGTGTCATAATTACTTTTGTGTCAGACCAACATTGAACAACAACAAAAATATAGATTCGTGAATTTGTTAGGGAATTTGAGTCCCTATATATCTTTTTCTCTCAGAACCTTTATAATATACTGTTTCTTGAGAAACAGTATCACAAGAAATGTTAAGGATTTAAAGTTTAACTAACTGGAGTTCAAGTTGCCCTTCCACCAGCAGAGAGCACTATGGATGGTTTGTCCAAATCTCTGGCTCTCAGTCTCTCCTGCTATGGGAACAGGAACAACAAGAGCTATGCCATGAGGACAAAACGAGATTGTGATATAAACCTCCCGGCACAGTGGTAGGAATAGGGTAACAACTCAGTTATTTGTATTATTATCAATCAGTAACATTAAGTTGGGCCACTAAAGCTCCTCCAGTATAAAGATAAGATTTTATGTAAAAATTATTTAAGGATTTTTTAAATAAACACTATATTCTGATAGGCCTTTCAGAGGCAACAATTGTGACACTTAAACCAGAGAGTTAACTTGTTTCTCAGGTATTTAACTACCTGTTCAAACATTTGCATTAAAGATTCATCCAACAGTTAGCGGTGTCTTAAAAGCACTTCTACTTTAATAACTTGTCATGACAGAACCATATAGCAAATATACCCAATAGGCCTATCATGTGTAATTCAATTTTAAAATAAGAAGATGTATGTAAACTGCTAAACTGTTTTTCATCCCTCCAAAATTTGTCAAAACCATTTTCCCCACTTCAGTTTTGGTGGTGACAAATTTAAAAGAGCTAAAATTTAGTACAATTTTATGTAAAGTAAGCAAACAAACTTGGTATCTAATAGCAAGTTCTGTACATTTATAAAGTGTATACACCATTTATAATCTCAGGATAATATGAAGAAAAAAGCCATCAATATCCTAGCCTATGCAGATGTCCCCAAAATTTATTAGTATTTTTATATTTTATAAATATTTAACTCAAGCAGTTAAGTTTCAAAATAGAATTAAAAGGTTACATTCACCTAAATTTGCCTTGAAGGTTGATTTTTTTCCCTAAAATTTATAGAAATATACAATTATTGAGAGTTCAGGGGCAATCAAATAGATATTCCAAAAAAAAAAATTATCCTAATCATTAGACATGTTTTTTTTCTAGAATTTGCTATGAAAATGTTCTTAACTGTTCTTTACTCTTTTCCAGAATCTGAGTTCATTAAAAATACCCAATAATCCTTTTGTAATTGACTGTTTCTTATGAGGAAGATAAAATTTACAAACACATACACAATATACAAATCTGTAAGTATCACTAAAATTGTCACTAGGTCCAGAGGGCCAAAAGATAGACTGGAATAGAAAAAAATAAACATCTTACAAAGAGAAAGAATGTGACACTGAATAAAGGGAGAGAGAGGATCGGATGGCCTTGTGATGACATGTATAATTTCCAAGATCAATTCTTGAACGTTCCAAATTTTAAAATTTCAAAGGAAACTCAAGCTTACAAGTTCAATAATTCAAAACTAGCATAGTAAGCAAAGGTGCTGTCTATATTTTTAAGTTTGATTACACTGTCTGCATTTTAATATATGCATGCTATATATCCACATATAAGATATATATTATACATAAGCCATAACTAAACTTGCTAATTTGTTTTCTCTTCCATGTAAAATTCCATGTGCATATACATATATATATATATATGTGGTGTATATATATATATGGTATATATACATATATATGGTATATATATATATATGGTGTGTGTGTGTATATCTATCTATCTATCTATCTATCTATCTCAGCTGGTAAAGGCCAGTTTTTGAACAATTGATTAGTTTGCTCACAACATACAATTCAGTTACCAAACTTGACAAAAAGTAAATGTTGATTTTTTTAACCCAGTGAATTTTTAACATGTCATATCAACACAGCCTTTGTCCTCAGCTCTTCAGCTAAACACATATGACAGCTTTGGATACTGTGGAGATAAAAGCATGATAGAAATGCTTTGCTTATTTAAAGTCATCTAAAAGTTAGAAATCTGAAAAACAAGATTATGTCTACATGTCAAAATATATACATTCACAGAAATAAGCTGAACTATATGCATTTGAGCATCTAATAATATTTAAGCTGGTTGCATTAATAAAAATACTTCTAGTAAGTTTCCTGTTGTTGTCAAAAGCAGAAAATTTGACTTATCAAGAACAAGATTTCTCCTAAGATGTTTCTATATCATATTATAGGCAAATTGCATGTCAGAAGAGATCGTTACAGACTCAGATGGCCAAGTTATATTTTTGTTTTTCTATCAAAGTATTACAAGAAAAATTCACAGATATACTGGTGTGCAGCAATGACTATGAAGGAATTAGGTACAAGCAGAACTGCCCTTGAGAAAGAGGATGTAAACATTAACACGTGAGAATCCCACTGAAGTATTTGGTCCAATGAACTTTCCACTCAATTTCACTGTTTGATATGCAGTGAGGAACTACATCTTTAAAATTTAAAGACTACAGTGTCATTTAATACACACAGAAACAACTTTAGTAATATAAAATTGGCATGGGATGAGCAGTAACAATCTAGTAGGGCTCTAGAATATACAAAAAATATAAACTATTTAAAGAAATTCTTGCATCTTTTCTTGAAACTTAGTACCTTTGAAAGTCAAACACAGAATAACTACTAGCATACAACAAAAATATCTTTAAAGTTTCATTTTTGCTTTTCAAGTATGTTTACTGTGAGTTAATAAGGATACTGAAAATATGGGTGCGAGCAAATTATTATTCATTACATCATCAAAATAGATATTATATATCAAATATATACTACATATTAACTATATCTATTTTGAAATTTATATAAAAAATATATAAACATTAGACAATAGGTTAACTTGAAAATGATTTACTAGTCTTTCAGGATAGATGAAACACAATTTTTTTTTTTTTTTGCAAAGTTCTTGTCCCAAGGGATTGAGATTGATTACTTTGTACAATTCATGGTGACAAAAAGATTTACAGTTTTTGATCTCAGTTCCTAGTACAGGCATCAGCATTGTGAGGTATTACTTGAAAGACTGTGTGCATTTTAAGATGAATTTGTCATGAAGAAGACCTCTGGTGAGCTCTCAGGCTCAAATTGCAATGTCACAATTTGTTCTGACATTCTGTTTCACTGCTTTGGTCAGTCCTTCCATTTCATACATTTAATAACAAGTTGATGGATTATTTTTTATATTAGGTGCTTCAAAATTTCATTGAGAAGAATATTCTTTTATGACCTACAAAAAAGTAAAATATGGAGAACAATACCCTATACAAAGTAAAAAAAAATAAATAAAGACAAAAATCTATAAAGGAGGGGACCAATAAATAATATATGAGTAAACCTATTCAATTTGGTGTCCTTTCAAATACTAGTGTAGATATATGAAAGGACCATAAATATAGGCAGCAATTGAACTCATAACAGAATTTATCTAATTTTTAAAAATCTACCTACTGTTATTGTGGCAAAATACTACCATTTTCTGTTATTGTTAGTGGTTAATTCTATGGAAAATATAATATGTTTCTAATGTAGAATTTAAGAATCCAAATGGATTATTTTTTGTTTTAAAGATTTTATTTGACAGAGAGAGACACAGCGAGAGAGGGAACACAAACAAGGGGAGTGGGGGAGGGAGAAGCAGGCTTCCCGCAGAGCAGGGAGCCCGATGCGGGGCTCGATCCCAGGACCCTGGGATCAGGACCCGAGCGGAAGGCAGACGCTTAATGACTGAGCCACCCAGGCACCCCTGGATTGGTTTGTTTTTGTATTCATGTAGTTTCTTCTTTTTTGTATGTTGCTGGTGTTAATAGAAATGGTATTTATTTTAAACTATCTCCATGTCAAGGTTTAATGATGGTTTAATAGTGCATCTTTTATTTAAATAAAAATATAATACATTATCTAGTTCTAGAAGGACCAATGAGGTGAAATTATGTATTCATAAGAATTATATTAAAGAAATCTATATTTGAAAAATATTATCTTAAGTATTGTATTACTATCAAACTTCAGTAAGACAACTTATAGCATCAATTGATTAACAGTTAAACTAAAAAGATAAAATACTTTTAAAAGGGGAAAATACAGTCAAATGTCATGCTGTGATTGTAGCTGTTCAGGGGCTGGTTGCTGTGAGAACTGAATTAAACCTACATGTGACCCTGGGTCCTTGTGCCTTCCCAACATGACCCTCCTCTTTCCTGGGGTACCTGATGATCAGGAAGAACTCTAATCCTTTCAGGTTTCTGTGGGCTGTGTGTCAAACAGCAGGAGCAAGAAGATTCCTTGAAAAAGGCTGGAACTTAAACTGACTTTCACTAGTATTTGTCTGTTGTTATCATATTCTTTTCTTTGCTCATTGAGCTGCCATCCAACTTTCTTCAGCTCCTTTCTCAATCTGGTCTTGATAGAAGAAAGTGGCTCTTTCCAAAGCTTTGTCCATGTCTCCTGCCATCTTCCTGAGGAAGTCGCCCTTTCACTGTGTTTGGTTCATGGCTCTGTACCCTTTGGGAAGTTTCTTCTCTATTTCGAAGCAGTGTATTCATTCCCCAGTGAACTTTTTCTGAAGATGTATTAAATGTTCTTGATGTCCGGCAGGCAGACCATTAAGTTTCAATTGGAGCTTCTGCAGCTCATTTTCAAACTGTGAATTTTCAGACTTAAGATATTTACTCAGCTTGGAGACTTATTTGTCCTATAAGCTCTTCATTCATTTCACTTTCTTCACATAATTTTTGGATGTTTCCTGCTCTCACTTGTGATCCTTTAAAAGGAAACATCTAAACTAGCAGGAGCCTACATCACCGACTAAAGCTCATTCTCTGATTGAAAGTTTCCTTCTGCCATAGAAAAACCTAACCCTGCCCCTAAATGTTGAGGGATCTCCCTCCTCCAAGGCTCCCTCTCTCTTTTGTGTTTGGCCAATGCACGCAGGCTAGGGAGAAGACTGAAGGGTCTCCCCAGAGCTATTAACTAAGAGACCTGAATTCCAATTGTAAGATCTCAGGAGAAAGGCATTGGAACAAGCAAACTCTTAAAATGTCATGGGTTCTGTGAAGCCAGTATGCCCCTGTTTAATCCAAATGTTCCCAGGCAGAAATGACTCTTCTCTGAGGTGACACAGTGGCCCAGGATCCTTTTCTCATGTGGCCCTGCCATCATCAGCACATGCCTATCAAGTTTCTCCCTGGGATGGTTTCCAATCCACCACATCATCTTCAGAACTGTGGTTTTGAAGAAAGAGACATCCTTTTTTCCTGATTTGTTGAAGATTATTTGACCATAGAGTTGAGGGTCCATATCTGGGCTCTCTATTCTGTTCCATTGGTCTATATGTCTGTTTTTAAAAATATGCAAAGGGAAAAAGACAATCTCTTCAATAAATGGTGCTGGGAAAATTGGACAGCTACATGCCATTTATTGGCCATTGTATATTTTCTTTAGAGACATGTCCATTCAAGTCCTTTGCCCATTTTTGAAATGGATTTTTTGTTGTTGTGTTGTAGAAGTTCTTTACATTCTGGACATTAATCTTTTACCAGATATGTGCTTTACAAACATTGTCTCCCATTCTGTGAGCTGTCTTTTCATTCTCTTGATTTTATTTTTTGATGTACAAAACTTTTTAATTTTAATGAACTTCTATTTATCTGTTAGGTTGTTGTCTGTGCTTTGTGTCATATCCAAGAAATCATTGCCAAATACAATGTCATGAAACTTTTTCAATATGTTTTCTTCTAATAGTTTTATAGTTTTACCCCTATGTTTTGGTCTTTGATCCATTTTGAATTAATTTTTGTATATGTTGCAATGTAAGAGTCCAACTTCATTCTTTTCCATATGGATATCCAGTTTCCCAGCATTATTTATTGGAAAGACAATCTTTTTCCCATTATCTTATTATTTTAAATGATAAACATCAAAGGGTATTTTCATAGTTTTGAAAAATAATGAATAATACTAAAATTAACTATATTTTAGATGGTATAACATGAAATTTCAGTAAACACATGATTATCACAAAAATTTAGAAACTGCAGGATCTGTTCCTAAATTTCACTTAAATTATCAGTGTGAAATAAAAATATGTTCACTTAAGTGATTTTATTTACCAGTAAAATAATCATTATCAGTCCCATGGGAAATATGAAAAATAAACTATAAAGTTACTAATCACTTTATCAAAGAAAAAGGGCTTGAATCACTGTTCCTGCTACTATAGTAAACACAAAGGTGGTGAGGCATAAAGGGATTTAGATATTAGGGATTTAGATATAAATAATCTATTAATATATAAGGATATTAATATACTATGTCTAATTTTGAAGAAATAGTAGAAATTATTCTAAACACTTTTTTTAAGACTTCTTCATTTATTTTAGAGAAAGAGAGAGAGAGAGACCAGAAACGGGAGATGCACAGGGAAAGAGAGAGAATTTCAAGCAGACTCCACACTAAGTGTGGAGAATAACATGGGGCTTGATCTCATGACCTATGAGATCATGACCTGAGCTGAAACCAAGAGTCAGACGCTTAACTGATTCTGCCACCCAGGCACCCCATTCTAAAAACTTTCTAAGAATAGTCTTCAATCACTGATGTAAAGTTTTTGTAACTGTAACTCTTACATGATGTAAACTTCATATTGATTCCTTATTATCTTTTGAGAATGTTCACTTCAATAGGATTTTTTGAAATATTGGTCTTATTATTAAACTGGCTATACTGAACAGTTTATGTAGTCCCTCATATTTTTACTCTTTTGTAAAAAATCTACAAAATTTCCCAGAGAGGCATAAAATTCCATATAAAGCAAAGTTTCAAACTCATCTGTACTGTTTTTTAAGGCTAGTATTATCTTCATTTATATTTATTAAATGACAGCTGGGACTTACCAATTTTGAGTTATACTTTTTATATTACTGTTTAAATCTCTATTAAAATCAATCCATTTTGAAATAATTATATTAGATCTAATTATTTTGACACTAAATCAATTTTTCGTGACTTTCTACATCCATACATATGTCCCTCATTATATGTTTTTTTTTTTAATTTGGTGTTTCTGTTACTCAGCAATAAGATGACATTATAAAAAAAATCCCAAGCAACTGCTTATTTTCCTAAATTTTCAACACATCATGTGTTCAATATTAAGATCTTTTGGGAAAAAAATATAGGAAAATAGTTTTGTGAAGATCAGGAAGTATCAACCTATAGCCGGAGATTGTATTTTTGTCTTTGCATGAGAGTCATTTTCTTATTCTACACGTGAGGTATGCTGATCATTTCTAAAGCAGAAAACAGGGATAAGAAAAGATAGAAAGACTTAGCGATAATAATACTCTACAAACTCTTTTCTCTAAACTCCCCTCTTCCTCTAACACAATGAATAGCTTATAAATAGTGATTCGATGCATATATAAATCATGATAAATGAAATCAAAGGAAGAGATACAAAATGTGGACTAGCTCTAAAATAAGCCATGGTTATATGAGTATAATCAGGCCAGCTAACTTTATACTTTATCCAGATTATTTAAGTGTCAGGACTAAAAGTAAAAAAAAAAAAAAAAAAGCCAAAATTAATGCTTATTTTAAGGAGCATAGTATTATACTTAGCTTTCTAAAGATAAAGTCTTAAAAATAAAATGTCCTAGTAATAGGTAAGGGCAAATATGTCACCATTTTTTTAAAATAAGTTAATGGAGATTTAAGTAACAAAAAGAGATACAATTTATCTTGAATCTTTCAAAATTAATATCAGAGGACTCCATTAACAAAACACTTGAAAAACAAGTTCAATATGTTCTGTTCTATATCAATTCATCTCTTTATACGTATGTTAACTCTTCTGTGTGTTTCCATAGAGCTTCCTTAAGATTTTCCTCCTTAGGTTGGTATACAATTTCTAGCATCCCTGAGCTTATAATTTTTTTTTTCTGAACTTACAATTTTTTGAAAATTTATGGCTCTTAGAAAATTCCGAGCGCTTCTCTGGGCTTCAGCTACCATATCTGCATAGATGATTATCAAGTATCTATCATTAATATTCACCTTAGTTTGGTGATTCAAAAAAGCCTTCTCCCATCTCCTTTCTGTACCATGGGAATTTTTAACTGTTTCATCACCACTTCAAAAGCATTATATCTAAATCAAAATCTTCATCCTCTTCTCAACCACCTTTCCCTTTAGTCAAATTTACTATCTGTTAAATTTACCATCAGGTTCCAAAACCCAAAGTCAAAACCTTAGAGTCACTTTTTGACTTATCCCTTTTCCTTACTACATATATCTAGTAAGTCACTCAGTGCTATTAACTTGCTGTTTTACTGTCCTTTTATAGTCTTACTTCTTAGACTACCATGTTAGTCTAGGACTATTTCATCTAATACTTGGACTCCTACAATGATTTTCTAACAGGCCCTCTTGCCTCCGGTTTTTCTATACTTCAGCTCAGCCTGCCTATTGCATCCCTGAAATTGTTCATGAAACTCAGCCTTTCAAGGTGATCAAACCCTGTTTACTGTCAACGTGCTAAATGAAGCATGGGATCATTGTCCAGATAGTTCTCAGTAAAGTACAAGGATAAGCCACGAATAACAACAGTGATAACTAATAAGGATAAATATGAAAACCTCCACATGGATAAGAGAAACATTAGCTACACAACTACAGGTGAGGAAAAGCTGCCTGAACAGCAATTTGTGTTTTGTTTTGTTTTGTTAGCTGTAGGATTTCAATTGACTTTAAGTTCCTTAAGCATCATTGTGAAATTAAGCTGCCCACAAAGAGAGGTAATAGAATTCCTGTGTAGAGAAAAAATAACTTCACTTTACTCTATACTGGCGAGACGGTATCTGGAGAATTGTTTTAAATTGGGGGCTACTTTAAAAATCGAATGATAAGCTAAAGGTCATCAGTGGAAATGTTATTAGAATTAGGAAGATACATGCTCTGCCTAAAGAAGAAAAGACAGAGAACTCACAGCAACTCTGTTGAAATATTTAAATATTTGAAATTTTTTTGTTGAAATATTTAAAAACTGTCAGGTAGAAGACAAATGAAATTTATTTTGTAGACTCCAAAGAACAAACTAAGATATTGGTAATTTTTTGTCTCAGTATGAATTAAAAATTGATAATTATTGTAACTGATGGTTCCCCTATCACACAGCTACATGTCTGCATGAATGGAAAAACTTCAGGTTATCATCTATTAGGAAAGTTATTGCAGCAATACCAAGTGGGAAAGCATCTGTATGAATGAAAGGGATTTCTATAGTCTTTTTTCTCATACTTTGAATATTGGATTTGGACATTGAGATTTAGCTTAAAATAAGAACATTTCTTGATAGACTAGGACAGAATATAATAAGGTATGCTTACCTAGCTCAATCCTTCAACCATACTGAATATTTAAAAGTGCAGTTCCAAAGTCCTTGGATCTTTATTATTTTATCTTTTTAAGCTGTTTTGCAGAAATATTTCTGTTCTACCAACAATTTAATGTCTTTTCTTTACAACTCCCAATTTTCTCTTTTTCCAATGATAATATCCTTCCAAAAATGTGATGGACAACTTGTAAAAATAGCTTTTATGTCATTTGTAAGTGTACAGAGACTGATATTTCTTCTCTCAAATTAATTGTAGAGGAAATTCTTTCATAGTGTTGGATTTGAGAGTGATCTAGTCACAACTTCACCAACCTTTTGATAATCAGTATTAATGCAACTAATCCAAATGGCTAGGGAGAGATTATCATCTCCTCCCAGCCCAACCCGCATGTGTGGGTAGTAAAGGGTCTGAGCAGATCACATTCTCAGGCAAAGAATACATAAACAAATACATAATTGATCTGTATTTAAAGGGATGAGAGATTATGCTCCCCTGAGACCTACCTGCCTGGTTGGCATTTAAACCAAAAGACTTTTACTGTCTTTATCAAAACCAACATTATAGCATACAGTACAATATAATTCCACTTTGTATCATCTGTCTTGTTGAATCTGGACTATTCATTTTCCTTTAAGTATACCATTTACAAACAAGGTGTAAGTCCTTACTTTTACCTGAAAGGCACTCTACGTTGCTTGTCATCCATTTCAGCCCTCCTATTCTAAGAGTTTGCATCAAGCTGGGCTAATGGATGTATAAAGGCATCAATAAATAAACAAGGCATGTGATTTTCTTCTTCAGTGCCTTAGAAAGGAGAGAAAAACAAACAAACAAAAAACGACCAAAAAATTCATGGTTGAAGAGCAATTAATTAAGCAAGTTAAGAACACTGACAAAGAACTAGCCAATGATTTTAAAGATTATGTGTTTTTAAAATGAAAGTAAAGCGGGGTGCCTGGGTGGCTCAGTCAGTTAAGCATCCAACTCTTGATTTCAGCTCAGGTCATGATCTCTGGGTCCTGGGATTGAGCCCCATGTGGGGCTCAATGATCAGCGGGGAATCTGCTTGAGATTATCTCTCCCTCTCCCTCTTCCCCTCACATGCTCTCTCTCAATAAATAAATAAATAAATAAATAAATAAATAAATAAATAAATAAACAAATAAATCTTTAAAAAATGGAAGTAAAGCCAAATAGCCTTGATTGCTTCTTCAGAGGGAAATTAAATAAACTGTTTTTTTAATACTTTAAAAAATTATTTCTGTGAGTCTAGTATAATGTCTTATATTGGATTATTTGTTGAACATTCAACATTGTATGAACATTCTCTTGAAAACAAATGTGTAATCTAAAGCTTTGTAATTTATTTTTCATTTTAAGTACTTTTCATATCATCTTTTTTATTCCTCCTGACAGGTCTTTAGACAGGTTTGATTTACTATGCCAAATGCAGCTTCAGAAATCATAATGCTGACTCATTCTTTTACTTTACAAGAATTTGTAAAATATGCATACATTTTTAACATTTACTTGCCCTTTTATCAACAATTCTCTTCAGAAAATCATTAAATAGGAAAAGTAGAAATAACATGAAATGCATTTATTGTCAAAGTACTTTGCAAATATCAAATGAATAGTCAGTGCTACATACTTGGCCTTGAAATTTTAAAGGCAACCCTTTGTTTTTCCATTTGGCTGCACGCACACTGCATGGGATCTAGTACTTTTATAATGCATAAAATCATAAAGAGGCAAAAGGGAAAGTATGTTACTGGAAAATGTTGGTAAGGAGAGTTGGAAAAGATAGAATATATCTTTAGTTACTGTAAATATCCTGACAAAAGAAGGATTTGAGGGACACAGATAGTAGGTTCTGAATCTAGAAGATTGGAACTTGGATTAGAATACAAAATACACAGTACATGTAGAATATTGAGCATAGATTACAGATGGAAATGCAATATATAGAATAAATATAGAAAAAAGGATAAAATGAACTAGGTAGGTCTTGAGTAGATGTGGCAGTCTGAAGGATTATGTCCTTGTCATTTCACATTAAATTAGTTTCCTTATGCCCTACTCATCTCCATCCTATACAGCTGTGTTTGACAGAAATTGCAATACAAAGCACTTATGTATATATTCTAGATCCTCAGGAGGTAATTACAACTTGTATTACTCTCTTAAAATTTATTGTTCTTGTCAGGTGTTTCCAGCTTTTGTCTCAGTCTAATAAATAAATCTCACTTTTCTGCCTACCTCTTTATAATTGGTGCCTGTGTTGACCTATCTGTGCAGCTCGTTTTACCACTAAACACACTCTTAGGTCACCCACAACTCCAAGGCCTTAGTTGTTCCTCTAGCTCCGTAAATGTTACATTCTTTAAATGGAGATCACATTGAATCAGTCAGTGTTGCCCTGACATTTTACACACTGCTTGTTATACTACTTGTGACATTGTATTATTGAAACAATTACGTTGACCAATATGCTCTCTACTCTGTTCTGATTATGAGTACTTCACTTAGCAAAATTATGGGCATAAAGTGGACCTCTAGAATAATTTTTGAGTGATTAATCAACCCAATTACTATATAGTACCCTAGAAATATACCTGAATGATGTATTATGCCTGCAAGAGGGCATTCCAAAGCTTAGCTTTCAATGAAAAATACCTCTCTGTCATGGGAAATTTATCAACTCTCTCAGGTCACAGGGGAAAGGATATCAGAACTTCCATTTGTTCAGTTCCCCTAGTGGGTCTAGGTTAAGTGCTCTCATTAAAATAGATCTTGTCTTAAAAGGCAATTTACTGTAAAATCTTTTCTAATACTCATTAGTTAGTACGGTGTACACAGGGAAAATTAATCAAAGCACTTGATGCATTTCAAAAAGGGACCAGATGGACAAATATGATTTTTCTGTGTTTTTTTAATGGTGGAGGTGGGTTGGATGTCAATTTTGATTTGAGTGATGGCTCTCCCTTTTCCTCCTTAATTGGCCAGAATTTCCTGGCTATGGTAAAGCCAGACCAGCTAAAACATCTATCACTCTGGCAAATGTTGATCCCCATAATCAGAAATAGCATATAATAGGGTTGTATATCCCATACATTGCATAACTTTCCGTAGTTTTCTGAAAAAAAGATATTAAAGTGAGGAGTATTGTCAACTCAAAAAGATGTCATATATAATATATACATATATACCCATGCACACACACTTACACATATAAACACACAGATACATATGTAGTCTTTTCCCAAAATGCAATTTTTTAACCTTTAAAACCATATTTTTGAAAGTTTTAAGAGTTGAGCAAAGAAACGAATAACTTTTTTTGAGTCTTTAAGGAAATAATGTAATCTCAGAGCAGCTCCTCTCTGGGAAAATTACTTCTGTCCTGATTTTTCTTATCTGCAAGGTGATCTGATTCAAAACATTAATAGTTTCTTCAGCAACCAAAAGTGAGAATCAAAGGATCTTAGAAAACAAAAGCAAAGTGGCTATGTATAGACTCCAGAAGCTCAAGTGTTAGATCTAAGCTTCTATATTTAAATTTCAGTGTCCATAAATCATATACACTAAGTAAAATGAATAATTTTAAAAGGGGTGATGACAGAATTTTTAATTATTTGGGAAAATACCAATAATATTATGTGTGTCTCAAAAAAGAGTGAGCCTACGTAATTACTAAAATACAAAATTTAATTTTTCTGTATTTTAAATATGAAATTACATGAAAAATACAGAACCAATGAATACAAATTTTCATTTGAGACTTTTTCATCCAAAAGTTTGCCAATGATTTATGTTTCAACCACTCAGTTGTTTATTTGCGAGTATCAGAAAAATCAAAACAGAACAAAACACAAAAATCTGCACCAACACACATTTACTATTTGAAAATTAAATGAACGCCAACTTCAGCTAAATAAAAAGCATATAACTCTGTTCAGTAGTAATAAGGTTATATTTCTGGGTAGTAAAATGATAAGAAATAGATAATTTAAATTGAATTAAAGAGATTTTATTACACTTTCATTTCATTTATACTAAATGGTATTTATTTTTCCTACATTATCTCTTTAAAAAAAAAAAAGATTTGTAGTACATCTACCATGTAAAACATAATAGTTAATTATAATATGGTAAAACGATATCAGAACCACATGAATGACTTGGGGGAAAAATCACTTTTCCAGATACCTGGAATAGGTATAAATAGGTATAGGTATATAGGTATAAATACCTATATTTATACACTAAATATAGGACAGTGAGCATGGTTTGTTACCTGGCCTGCTTTCCCTCCCTCTGTTACTCTCAACAGAACCTTAATTTGTGTACCTCTGTTCTAGGAACTACCTGAGACTCATTCCATCATAACTGCTGAGCTTGCCCTCATCAAACTAAGACTATCACAGTAATCCTTATCCAAGGAGATTATTTAGGAACCCCAACTTTAGTCATAGGTATGGCCTACCTCTGGAACTGTTACTATTTGGGGGGTGAGAGTAGTGCTAGAGACAAATGAATGAGGAAGACATAAATGTACTGAAAGAGATGATTTTTATTCCATATTGGAGAAAAAGGACACCTGCTACATACTAGATATGAATAAGCGAGCCTTATTGTCCCAGGTTTTGTTTGTTGTGTTTTCTGGGAAACTTGGAGATTTTCTGAATCCAAGTCTTTACTCAATACATTTGCCAATTCCTCCTCTTCTCACACCTAGCCTCCCACTTTTTAATAATAATCTTTATTATGCAAAAGAGTATTCAAGGTACTTTGACTCCATTACCTATCTCCTTTATCATTGCAACCCTGGGGCATTGCAATCGCTACTTACCAGCTAAAACAACTATAACACTAAAATTTTTAAGTACCTTGCCCACAAACATACTGCTGGTGATAATGACAGCCAAGCTTTGAAAGCCTGTTCTCTTATCCCAGCTGCAATGAGCATTCCACATGGACTAGGATGCACTGGGACACCCTCTCAGTTAAGAAATGGACACCCACAAGCCCCACCGTCCTGCCTTGATTTCATATTCCGTAGCTTGCTCAGATGCCCTGCCTCATTGCTCCCCTACCCATATCTAACCCCCTCCACTTTCCAGATGGCGTCTCCTCCCCTTAGTACCTTATGCTTTCTATTCTCCTTTTTTCTCAGGGATCAGATACCCCACGATCTCTGCTAGTTTATTGGAGGTTTACTGACTAAGGGCATATCCCTCAAATTAACCACCCTGCAAAATGACTTCCAAATTAATTAGCTACCTTGAATTTGTCTATGTTGCATCTCCAGGTATGGAATCACACCTGAAATACTAGTGAGCTTTGTTTCTTGCAGTCTGGTGAGCACCATGTCAAGGATGCACATAAAATATCAAATAGAAGGAAAAAAAAAGATTCCTTCAACCAACAGCTCCTCATAAAGAAAATTAACTCTATACAACACAAGTTTTCACATGAACATTGGTCACAATACTTGTTTTAAACATTATCATTGTTAAAAAACAAAATTCAACAGAATAAATTTGCATATCTAATTGGCTTTATTAAAAAATCCATGGATCTGTCAGCATCCTATCTAGCAAATAGAAGGGAGTTACACTGAACTAAACGAAAGAAAGGTTTTTTAAAGGCAGAGAGAGGGCATAGAAAGAAAGGGAAAAAAAGAAAGAAAGAAAAGAGACAAGAAAGAAAGGAATTTATCAGCAAGGAATTTGTTTGGGCAAGTTTGCCCTCCTAAATGGAGCAGAAGGAGTCTATCAGTAATTTCCTATAATTGACCAGGAAATCCTATGTTGACAGGTTAAAGTTTACACACCTGGTGGGGATTGAAATGGCAGTTAGGTTAGGTATTATGTCTTGGTTTACTGACTTGGGGCCTTAACTTAAGTATTGCCATTTGGGGCCTGTGGTTTTCTTTTTAACATCATTAATACAATTTAGGATGTCTTCAATTGACCTTAAAATGTGATTACAAATGTGACACACAAAATCAATGTGTGTATTACTCACAGCAGAGACTTTTTCAGAGTAACATACCCAATCTTAAGTCTAAGAGAAAATGTTGTTCATTTATACAATCTTAATGTATCCAGTTTATCAAAAGTGTTCTCTGTCCAAAACATAGGAACAAACCTGTAAAATAGTGAAGTGTTTCTTAAAGGGTATTTTCAGTAACAAAAAAAGTCCATGTTCCACATAATTAAAAAAAAATACATTCTCTCTCCTCTGGGGGGAAGGAAGTGGGGGAATCTCTCAAATAAATGGCTCTTAACAATGCGAAGCTGCCAAAAAATCAATACTTTCCTGCGCTATTATTCATTTGATAGATTTTACTACTTCATAGCCCAACCTCATAAAACAAGGATGAACATGTTATTTACCAAAATATCCATGATTAAGTTTTATTTATTTGCTTAAAGCCACAGGACATGCACTTCCAAATGTTAACAAATAGGCCATGTCTGTGATTCTCCTTCCTGCTGTCAGTAAATCTATACACTCTCCCTTCCTGCTCCCTCTACCCGCAAACTTAACAGATACTGCTTTTGTTTTGGAAAATTCAGCGTATTGTTTCTTGTCTGCACTGGCTAGCACGGTTGCAAAGAAATAAAGCTTTTATCAGGGAATATAGGAAAACATTTGTATTCACCTGGATAAATAATCTTGTCCTGAAGGGAAAGGAAGATGATCAATAAATTCCACTACATTGAGATTTAAAACATATATTTATCAAAGATTATAACATAAAAAGAAAAGTCATATCCTGTGGTAGGTAGCTGCTATCTATAAACTAGTTTTATTTCCTTGAAAAACAATTTGACTTTATCCTATATATTTAAATATTTGCATATTCTTTAATCTAGCAATATCATTTCTGAAAATTACTGTACAGTTTCACCATTTAGAAGACTTTTCAGAGAAGCAGTTTTTAAAAGAAAAGAAAAAAAAAAACTGAAAACAACTCAGATATTCATCCAAGACAAGAAGAAATGGATAAGTAAACTGTGGTAAGTTCTTATCTTCATTAAATAAAATAATATACAGCAGTAAAAATCAATTAATGAATAAATGAATGGAAAAAAATCTCTAAAGTGAAATATTGTAGAAAAAATATGTGTTGAAGAATACATACAATATGACATTTTTATATAAAATTTAAACCATAAAAAGTCTAAATATGTCCATAATAAAAAAAGAAAGTATGTGATAGGGAAAAATTTAAAAGAGTGGTTAAACTTGGAAGAATGGAACATCAATGAAGAAAAGCATGAGGAAATTCATTGGTATGATTATTAGTCAATCATTTAACTTAGCTGGTGGGTAAAAGTTTATATGTGTACACTTTTACGTGTGAAACATTTTATTAAAAAAATCATTTACCATAAAACAAAAATTATTCCACAGTCTTGTACATGAAGTGCTTAGAATATCACTATAGTATTTTTCTGATAATCTGCAATTTCATATTTTCTTATAACTATACCTAAATTTTGCACTTGTAAATGTTGATAGTTCTACTGATGTAGTTTTTAATGGAATATAGAAGTACAATAAGTTCAAAACTTCTCTCTTCATTTAAAATTTTCAGATATTTGGTTTGTGTGTTATTTGGTTCTTCCATTATATTATTAAAGTTAAATCACTAATAGATAACCAATTGATGAAGGACAGTTGGAAGAAAGGCAGGCAGGAAAAAGGCTTCCCCCTTTCCCCCCCCAACAGGAAACTATCCTTAAAAGTATTTTACACCACCCTGGAAGGAGTCCTCCACCCTTTCCCACGTGATAGAACCCTATTGGATGACAGGTGCAGGGAGGGTTAATCAGATCAAAACAGCCTGCCTGTAAGCCCATAAAAACCCCTAGACTTAGAAACTCCCATGGCAACCCTCTGGGGTCCCCTTCCTCTTAGGGAGCTTTGTACTATCACTCAATAAACTTGGCTCTGCTGCCCACCACTCTTCCTCTGGTCTACCTCTTCATTCTCCTAAGCGGCATGACTGAGAACTGTGGGCACCAAAGGAGAAGGAAATCCTGCAACACCAATGATGTTGCAAACAAGAAGATTACTTGAGAATTTTTATTTTCTCTCATTATTTTTTAATTTTTAACAGTGATCAGCTTAGTAGACTTAAATGTATATCGCTATGCTCTCGTAAAATACTATAACTTATCAAAAAACCTACACAATTCCAAAATTTATGGTGGAACAATTCTTTAACGAGTGTGGTTAAAGTAAATACCTTGTTTTAATCACTGAATAAGATTATATACCAGGTAAATAGGTAGTAACCATGAGATAGAAAGTAGAATAAAGGTCAGAAAGCAAACTGCTTTTATACTATTTTAATAGAGCTTGATGAGGTTCAGTGCAAGCTGCCCTAAAATATGCCACTTTGGCATATTGAATAATTTTGAATTAAAGTTACTTAGGGGAAAAAAAAATTACTTAAGGATTAAATTGGCATAAGAAGGACACTCTGACCGTCCTTTTTTTTTTTTTTTTTACTCTCCTTATTTTCCTCTGAAAGCAGAAAAAAATTCACCATGTGATGGCTACCCTCCCTGTACCTAGAGGGTAAAAGGCATCCTTATCACCAGAGATAAGGCGTTCAGAGCCAAGAAGTCTATGTAAACAAACTTTGTTACTTCTTTTTTTTTTTTTTAAAGATTTTATTTATTTATTTGAGAGAAAGAGAATGAGAGACAGAGAGCATGAGAGGGAGGAGGGTCAGAGGGAGAAGCAGACTCCCTGCCGAGCAGGGAGCCTGACACGGGACTCGATCCTGCGACTCCAGGATCATGACCTGAGGCGAAGGCAGTCGCTTAACCAACTGAGCCACCCAGGTGCCCTGTTACTTCTTCTTTATTCCCTACTCCAAGCCAAAACCCTTTTGTCAGTCCTTCACAAGTAATTGTTTCTTTGTTTAAAAAGTATAAAATCTTCCTGTTTGGTCACTTCAGAGAGTCTCATATTTTTATGAGCTCTTCTATGTCTGAAATTAAATTTATTTTTCTCCTGTTGTCCTCTTTTACGTCAACTTAATTATTAGACCAAAGAACCCAGAAGAGAAGAAGGGAAAATCTGTGCTCCTCTACAAGCTCAAGGCTGCACTTGGTGCTCTCTTACTCTCATTTCCTCTGTCTCTAAGAGATCTATCCACCGCTTACTGGCCTATGTGTCTCTTGACCTACCTTTATGCCTGTTGTTTACACCTGACAAAGACCTCTTTTAAGCAAGACCACCCTAGAATCTAAGCACTTTTTTGCTAATGCCACACTTAGCCTAGAATGATCTGAACTGGTTTTGGATAAAATTTACGTTTTGATTTGTGTTTTCTTGCTGTTTTAGCTTGTTTTATTTTTGTTTCAGAAATAAGGAATTATCAAACATAAGTCTCCAAGAATGTGTATATTTATACAATTCTTTGAGAATGACAATGCAATGTTTCAGGATTGACTCTTTATTCATAATTTATCACACTTAAATTTTTAGCACTGATCACAGCAAATGCAAGTGTTTGCTTAGGAGATTCCCATTTTAAGTAAGTTTCTTGTTTATTTTGTTTCTGTTTCATTTTAGTAGAAGCAGTATAGTAGCAATTGTTGTTGACGAGAGGTAAGCTTTTATTTCCTTGTTTCACAAATAATGTTGGCTGAATTGATTGCTTTTTGGTGATTAGTCAAAGAGACCAAATTCTGTATAGCTGTTGTTGTTTTACCAGCTTTATTGCGATAATAGTGATGATGATGATGATGATGATTCCAATGCATTGAATGTTTTCTGAAGCTTTTTAAACTTGCTCTAAGGATTTTGAATGAATGGATTAATTGAATCCTGACAAACAACCCAGGAAGTATGCATTATTATCCCCACTTTATATATAAGGGCACTGAATCCAAGAATGTTTAAATAACTTCCTCAAAGTCACAAAGATGTTAAGTAGCAAGATCCAGATTTTAACCTAACAATGTTCCTAACCACTTGAAGTGCAGAATCCAGGAATAAAGGCATTTCTATGCCTGGCTCAGAGTGGAACACTTACAGGACTCTATGCCTTCCCTGTGCAAACCTCCATTCTCCAGAACATTATATTCTTTAAGTGTCTGCAGCACAGTCAACTTCTATGAAAGTCCTTCCTGCTTTAATTACCCTATAGGGACACAAACTGTCATTTCCAGAGCTGAGCAACAGCCAAGTAAAGAAGGTCTCCTCTTCTGCAACCTTCCAGCATTCTTTCCTTGGCTTGCCTTATTAGCCAGGTAATGGTTTTCTGAGTCTTTCCAAGACACCAGCATGTTAAAAGAGCAATGATGATCAAAAGGCCAAGGATACGCAATTCCCTACAACATCAAACCATGTTTGCTGAGGATCCAACGTGCATCCTGCAGACCTGCTCAGGCCACTGAAAGGTCCTGTGGCAACCCAAAACTGACAAAATCAAAATTTTACTTGGTCGGATAAAGTATAAACTCTCAAAACTACTTCACTATTAAAATCATACCTCTTTTCAAGCAGACTTTTGGGAAAATGCTATGTGACTTTTAATAAAAAGGATGAATACCTATAATTCTCTTTTCTAAAATATGTTCTTCTAGCATCAAAAATAAATGGCCAACAAACACTTTATGCTTCAAAAAAGTAGAGAGAATTCAGACTTATCGGTTTGATCCTTCCACAATCAGTATCAACTCCCAAGGGATCAGAAGCCAAAATCTCACAGACCCAGTACAAAATGAGGTATGGTTTTCATCAATTACATGTAATGCTTAGTCAGCAGAAAACATAAGAACAGAGTTGGTAAGTTATCTGTATTCCCAAACCTGAAGCATGTGTCATTACCGAAATCAGTTCCAACTCACCATATAGAGCTTTGCATGCTTTGTTACTTCTTTATTTATTTGATCCATGTGCATGAGCAAACACACACAAACACACACACACACACACACACACAAGTTCTATGCTCACATATAGAATAAAATATATGCTATGGGTATTTAGTAAATACAAATATTTACTAGTAAATACCCGCTCTGCTCATTTATTTAATGATTTCATAGCTCTACTCTCCATTTCATATTTACTTTCTAAAATATTGTTTGAGGTTGGAAGCTCTTATCCTTGCCTTCTATTTCTAAGGTTACATTATTTCATTAAACAAGTATTAATTGGATAGCTATACTGTGCTATTTTAGCTTCCTTTAATTACTTAGGATGAAATTTATAGTACACTTTTTTGTAGCTCTTTATGATTTTACTCTATCTTAGCATCTGTCTTCAAAGAAAAGTAATTGATTATCCGAATCAGAAGAAAATGTGAATTGTACGATATCTACAATTAAAAAAATCAATGATTTGTTGGGCACCTGGGTGGCTCAGTTGGTTAAGCGACTGCCTTCGGCTCAGCTCATGATCCTGGAGTCCCTGAATCAAGTCCCGCATCGTGCTCCCTGCTCGGCGGGGAGTCTGCTTCTCCCTCTGACCCTCCTCCCTCTCATGCTCTCTGTCTCCCATTCTCTCTCTCAGATAAATAAATAAAATCTTTTAAAAAAATCAATGATTTGCAAATATCTATACTGAATTTGATATTAAAATATGAATATATTAAGGTTTAACTGGAGTTTTGTCATCCAATTACTTGATAAGTGTGTTTGTGCTCCAATTCAAAAAAAAAGAAGAGGGAAGAAGAATAATAGACTTGAAAAAGTATTACATATACTGATATTTTCCCAAGCATACCCTTGAGTTGAACAAAGCAGTCATACTTAATTGAAATTAACATTCTTAATAATTTAGATTTAGATCTCACATTAAATATGCATATTAAAATAGCTTTACATAATATATATGCCAATTAACTTATATATTCTAAAATTGTGTTAAAATGTTAGATGTTATATTCTGATTCATGTAATAGGCATTTTAGCTTGAAATCTACATTGGTTATAGAGCAAAAATATCAACACTTGTGTTTCATATATATTAAAAAATCTTATGATTACCTTTGATATAACATTTTAACATTATCTTTAAAAGGTATCACGATTCTAAATCATTGGTACAGGATTCCCTGGCACTTTTCTCCTGCTTCCTAATTTTCATGGTTGTCAGGAAAAACTTCATGTTCTTGAAAACTTGAATATCACTTATAATTGTAATCAATGTTTATATTTTATTAATTATATACTATATTAATGCCCATAAAATATTAATCTATATTAATGTTTATCTGTACATATTATAATATGATATATTATAATCTATATTAATGTGTATAGAAAAACCAAGATGATTTATTGAATATGGGAATGAAGTTCAATTCTGCTATTTGAAAGGGGACTCAGTACCTTGCTTATCATGAAACAACATATTTTCCAGAAATACTCATTCAGCTACTGCTGACTTCTACAAAAGATTGGAAAATAGGAATGTTTGCCAAAGCTGTCTTGCATAGAATGTGCACTTTAAAAAAGATATCAGAGAATAAGATGGGTCACAGGAAAGAATGAAAGCTGAATGTGGTATCAACTCCAGTTATAGAATAAAAGCCACTGTTTTAATCTTTATAGTGTAACAGTTGCCAATAGTACAAAATGAATTTGATGGAGCACCAAAAACATAGCAAGTTGAATAAAATGTATTTTTGTTGATAAAAAGAAAACAATCTTGTGGGTCACAATTTCTTGATCCTGTGAATTCAGATTCCTTTGAAGGGTATAATATTGATTTGTGGAGTGTCTTGTTATTACTTTAAAAGCTATTCTCTTTACTCTGACACTTTTCTCTTGCAAAAAAAAAGAAATGAGATTACACAGCTGATATCATTAAAGCAAGAGCAAAATTGCATTAAAATGCCATGTTTAAAGATTTGAACATGAAAAGCAAAGAGCTTGCTTAAATTTCTCAAGCAAGCCTAGAAACGCATCTCAGTAAACTCAAGTCAGTTCCCAAGCAAAAGGAAACACCTCACCTTTACTTTCAAAGTTATTTTTCTTCAGTTACTTAAGAAAACACAAAACATTTATTTTTACCTTAATCTAAAATCTACAGTTAAAAATAAATAGCGTGACTACATTTAAAGAATTACAATAGCTTAAAACATAAGTTATAGATACATCTGAAGCTATCTGATGATACATGTTTTACCATATTATTTAGCTGACAGTGCTTTCTGGTCAGGAATATGTAAGCAGTCTTCAGGGAATTGAAATAAAACATTTACAAAATAATTTTTGTTGGTTTTGGATATTGAAACCATTTGCTCATCTTACTATTATTATCGCTACTATTACTATTATTTTTATGAATGTGACCAACCCTAGCTGCATGGTTCTCATAATCATTCCTTCTTATGGTACTTATAATCTTCATTCAGTAACAGCTTTATAATACCACCTTATCATGCATTACATATTATTTGGCATTGATGGTTGCTTCTAATAAATATTAGTCAATGGCAATGACTTCATGAAAATAAATGATTCGGTTTACTTTGTATCTTTTTTGAGTATTTACATTTTGCTACAGAATGAAAGAATAAAGAGAAGTCTCCCCTCTTACCCAATTTTCCAGTTTTAATGAGAGAATCATGAGTATTCATCTAAGGATGTGTACAGAATACCTACTTTGTGGCAGGTGCCATGCTATGTCCTAGGGATTTGACAGTGAACAAGATAGATATGGCTCATCTGCAGACAGCTTACTGTCACACACACAAAATAAACTTATTTCAGGAAGTGCAAAGTACTGCACAGTACACTTTAGAAAAGACAAGGGAGGAAGATCTCTCTAAAGAGAGAAAATTGACACCGAGGTGCAAAGAGAGCCTCCTGCAAGAGGGAAACAATCAGAAGGTTGTTGATGTGCCAAACAATTTGGCATGTTTGAGAAAGAAAAACACCAGAGTGGCTGAAGCAAAGGACAGAGTGATGTGCTAATAAGGTCAAAGACAAGGCAGAGTTGGGCCACACAAGATTTTACTTTTCATAGTAAGGGGTTCAGATTTTATATTGAGGGCAAGAGAAAAAATGTTCAAAACAGGAGGGGTGGTAGAGTGGAGATTTACCCAATTTAAAATTTCAAAACGCTCTACTGTATTATCAACAGTGATAAAACATTTCTAATACTCTTCCAAGGAAAACTAGTCACACAAAATGATTTCTGAAAAATTTAGGAAGTATAGATACCATCTTATGCTTTTGAACAATCACAGCATTCCTTACTGTCTTAAGTACAGAACATCCCCAAACTGTCAAAAGCTGTTTAAACTTTCATATTCCCAAATAAATCTGACCTCATAATCTGGTTTTCTGATGATATCTGGTATCTGTCTCTGGGACCACACTTTGGACAATATTTATATAGAAAAAAAAGTACTCAGTATTATTCAAGTGCACTACTTCATTAGAATCGCCTTGCTTTGTTTTAAAAATTCCTGTAACTATTAAAATTTGAAATTTGTAAAAACTTAGGTTCATTACAAGAATGTGCTTTATATTCGTCAGTTTCTATACACACACACACACACACACACACACACACACACACACAAAAACACCCACCAAAAACAAAAGCAAAATAAGTCACTCATAAAGCCATAAACGCTTTAAATATTTATGAGAAAATTCCTCTATAAACTCTTTTATATTTCATGTTCTCATTGGGCAACGTTAGCATTAAATATGGATAAAGTAATGGTTTTCATAAGGATGTCCGTTATTAGGATGTTAGGATGATTTTAATTAGTCTCCATCAGCAGGATGGGTTTACCTGTGTGCTTGTCCATGTGAAGTGCATATAAATCCTGGAGCATCACCTATGAATTTAATTCAGAGAGCTCATCAACTTCTGTTGGCAAGGTGAAAGATAAAAGCCACAGAAGGTCCTTCCCAGCCTCTGTCACTAATGATAAACAGCATTAACTGCTTCTGTAGACACTAATGCTGCTATCTTGGGAACACAGGCAGCTACCATGAGAACTTTACAGCTTCACTAATCGTACTTTTGTTTGTCACAAAACAGAAAATAAAATCTCAACAAAGAAGCAATAAATATTAGCATTTATGAACAAAAGAAGGTCACATAAATATGTAGATCTCTAAATATGCAATGCATTCTTCATTAACCAAATATCATGTTCATTATTATAAGCTCTTATTATAGTAGAAAGAAACAACAGAAAATAAGAGCAAATTAAATGAAAGCTGGGGCAGATTCTACTATGTAGGAAGCCTTTTCTATTTAAAGACCTGGTGACTGTCATATAAAAACAAATGCTCTAATGCTGTGAAATATTTATTTGTTTAAAGGAATCTTGAGTAGAAATTAATACTTTAAATGCCATGATGTCAGAAAACAAATTTTTCTTCTAGTTCATTGAAAATATTTTCTTTGTATCATTATGTTTTACATGCAGATGTTTTCTTAAAATTATATTTTTCATCTTAAAGGCAAAATATTCATATTTAATAAATTTGATAATGTTGCTTATTAAGTTCAAACAACATGTGCACTAATTTTGATGTTTAATATAGAGATACCCAAACAATGTTAAAACTTATCAGATGGCACATCACTATTGAACTAAGAAAAACACCAACAAGTTCAAAATAAAGAGTAAACCATCATATATATCCTTTTCCAAAATACATGTGTTTATAGAATATGTGATATTCAGCTTATTTTTCATCCTTGTAAGCAAGAATATTAAACACCTAGTTCTTTGAATGATTTCTATTATATTCAATGGCTTCGTTTTCTTTTTAAGGTTTCGTTTTTTTATATTATGTTCCTAACATGTTTTACTCTTTTTTACTTTTTTTCCTTCTCTGCTACATTTCCAATGAGATTAATAAAATGATAGTTCAAGTAGTTCAAATTCATCAACCAATTAGTTAATTGTGCTACTAATTATACAAAAACTTTGTCTTATGGTCCCCATTGTGAATATGTATTAAAAAATATCACATTATTACTTCAGTTACCAAATCTCTTGGACTATAATTAGTAATGTTATATTAGTAATGTTATATTAAATGTTATATTAAAACTCAAGTGCAGTTAGGTAACAGGCATGTAGTTTAGGAGACATGTATGACAAACTAGAACATGTCTAGTAAGAGGATACTTAAAGCACAAAACAATCTCGTGTGGATGATCTGAATGCCAAGGGCTTGGGCATTCTTTGATAATCATTAGTTGTTTTTTTTTAAAGATTTTATTTATTTATTTGAGACAGAATGAGAGAGAGAGAGAGAGAGCACATGAGAGGGGGGAGGGTCAGAGGAAGAAGCAAGCTCGCTGCCGAGCAGGGAGCCCGATGCGGGACTCGATCCAGAGACTCCAGGATCATGACCTGAGCCGAAGGCAGTCGCTTAACCAACTGAGCCACCCAGGCGTCCTGATAATCATTAGTTTTATTACCTGTAAAATGAGTTAATGATAGTACCTATTTCATATAGTTGCTCTGAGAATCGTTACATAGGCATATCAAATGCTTAGCATAAAAACTGATCATAGTAGGGGCGCCGGGATAGCTCAGTTGTTAAGCGGCTGCCTTCGGCTCAGGTCATGATCCCAGGGTCCTGGGATCGAGTCCCTCATCGGGCTTCCCGCTCAGCGGGAAGCCTGCTTCTCCCTCTCCCACTCCCCCTGCTTGTGTTCCTGCTCTCGCTCTCGCTGTCTCTGTCTCTGTCAAATAAATAAATAAAATCTTAAAAAAAAAAAAAACTGATCATAGTAGGTGTCCAGTAACTATTAAGTATTATAATTTACTTAGATGACTTTAAATGTGATTATTGAAACATATCAAATAATAAGAGAATAATCATAAGCACATTTATTCATTGGTGCAAATGCCATACGATGACCCAGGGAACATGGTATTGAAAAGTTTATAGTGGGAGGAATTAATAAAGCTGAAGTATCCAAAGAAAGGAATTAGGAACCAAGTCTTCTATGATTTTGTAATTTATATAAATATTATTTATATAAATTGAGAAAAGAGAGAGCATATTGTATATTTATTCTTATTAGACATGGAATCAGTTGATTTGATCTCTGATTCAAAATATATTTCTTGGGGCATCTGGCTGGCTCAGTCATAGAGCATGTGATTCTTGATCTTGGGGTCATGAGTTCAAGCCCCATCTTGGGCATAGAGCTTACATAATCTAAAAATCATTCTTTCATTTCCTTTCTGGGAATTGAGAAGACAGTGAATTTGTCTTTATTGGGAAAGAAGAGAACAAGAGACTGGAAGAAAAACTGAAGTTGTATAGTGGAAAGAACTTTAATTGCAATTAGATTTGGCTTCAAATCCCAGCTATATGACTAAGTAGTGGTATAAATTTGGCACAGCACGTAGCTTCTCTGAACTTGAATTTTTTCACCTTGAGAATATGAATAATATATCTAAAGCACATTGTTGTTTAGGGGATTAGAGTGTATTTATTAAAGGACATAGTTAGCAATCTTTGACTCATAACAATGTCTTAAGATAATGTTTATTGAATAAATGAATGACTATATAGTATTTTTACCTGAAGAACCATCAAAAATATGGAAAATAACAACATGGAACTACTGAGCAAGAAATGGATATTTAGCACTACAAGCATTAGACTCAAAAATATCTAAACATCTTAAATGTGGGCAAAGATCTCTGTATGGTAAAATCCTACTCAATTTATTTTCCCTCTATCCAGTTAAAATTGTCTCTAGTGATCTTTAGAAATTAGGGTGGGTAGCTATAAAGAATATAAAAACAAAATCCATACATTTTGATTAATGTAGGTATAACTTGGCATTTACAGCCACTAACATTATGGGACTTTATATATAGTTTTCTCCCAGACACTTTACTTTTTGGAATTCTTTATAAACAAGAATTTAATGTCTCTTATAATCCCTTGATTTTGTTATTTCCTTTTTTTTTTTTTTTGGATTTTGCTATTTCTTTAAATAAGACACTTCTTTCAATGCACGAGGTATATAATGTCAAAATATATCTTGCATCATTTAAAATTGAGGGGTTTTCTTAAATGTTTCAGAGTTCCAGCAGTGATTTCCTTTAGGACTTCTGTATGGAATTTTTTTCTTTAACACAGGAACATTTGAGGGACTTTGTCAAAGACTGATGTGATATAGATCATGAATTGTCCAGGCACTTTTCTCTACATCCTTAAAATATTGCCATTTCACAACCTTGCAGATTAGTGTGGAAAAAACAAAAAATTAAACCTATAGAATGTAGTTATTTTGTCAAAAGGTCTATATATATGTGTGTATATATATATATATATATATATATATATGCCTTGTATATATATATATGCACACATATATGTAAGATACTTACATATATTATATACACACACACACACACACATATATATGTAAGATTCTTAAAGATTAATGATGGAGAGTTGTACCAGAGATTAATGATGGAGAATTATAATTAAATGTTATATATATTTAAATACTATATATAGATGTAATATATATATATATATACACACAGAGAACACATAACAATACATATATATTATATACATATAAAATTCTCCATCATTAATCTTTGGTACAATTTTCCATTATTAATCTTTAAGTACCTCACCCTTATTTACATATTTGTATTCAGGATTCAGTACAATAAGTTGGCATTTTAATTACAATTGACAGCTTTTAAAAGTTGCCTTCCTTCAGTAACATTTTCAGTCTTAAAAAAGTTGATTATTGGGGTGCTTGTGTGGCTCCGTCTGTTGAACATCAGACTCTTGGTTTTGGCTCAGGTCATGATCTCAGGGTCCTGAGATGGAGTCAAGTCAGATTCCTCGCTCAGCAGGGAGTCTGCTTGAGAATCTGTCCCTTGGCCCCTCTCCCCACTTGTGCGTGTACTCTCTCCAACCCCCTCTCTCAAATAAATAATCTTTAAAAAATTTCATTATCAAAAAATTATTTGAAAAGAAGAAGGATGTATGAAGACAGAAATCACAACTCCTTGGAATATTAATTTTTTTAAATATTAGATTTTATTATCTCCAAAGTAAGACAGTCTATTGTTTTTCGTCCTGTCCTTTTCTCCTGAAGGGGTTAGAGATTGGTTTGGGACAGATATTGTATTAAAATCTCAACCAACGTATAAGGTGGGCAACTGAGATACAGATGGGGTATAATGAGGGGTCTTTAAATAGGGAAATAATGGTGAATGATGACATTTTTTTCCATATTCATCTGTATATATCTAAACTCTGTAAAAATCGTTAGAAATGTATTATCTTTCCTAACAGGATAAAGTATGTTCTGCTTGAAAAAAAGGAGCCATGTAGGTATTTATTTTTAATTGCTATTTCTAGAATAGATGTGTATATGCATATAGAATATGCAGATAAAAGGCGAATAAATGTAGATATTACCTTACTAGCTAAAATGTTTCTTTCAGGTATGTATATGAATCTCATCTATAGATCTCCCCTATTTGATACTATTTACTCTATTAGCATGGGAAATTAAGAATTGACTGCAGGGAAATGTCTAGAAATAATGTTGGTCTACACAATGCTTAGCCCACTCCCCTCTAATCATTTACATGTACAATAGCTAAAACACCACTTTCAACATGGTATTTTTTGCTCTTCCTTGTAACTATTGTTGAAGATGAAATTAGATCATCAGAAGCTAGTGGTCTGTGAAGGACACAATGCTTCTCTATCACCATCGAACAATAGTTAGTGATGTATAACCCAGAGCCTTGAAACTGAAAAGTTATAAGTATTTAAGAGCTCTAGTCATACACAAAACTCAGGTGATAATAGCTTTAGTAATTGCTAAAATTATTAAAAAGACATCTCTGCTATGAGGCCATAAAAATGTACCCAAATTAATTTTTGTGGATAATTCATCAGTGCTTTTTTAGTTCAGTTATTTCTTCAACGTTGTAGCCTACACATCCCCCAAGATATGAATGAGGAGAACACAGGATTCCACCTCTCATCATGCTTTTGAGAAGGTCATGTTATCAATTTCGGGTAGTTTCTAACTACAGATTCCTGATTTTCAAATGTATCCTGTGTAATTATGTGGTATTCATACGCATGTAGCAGGAACCTTAAGGACATGATAGTGAACTGGTATATCACTACATTTATTTTAGTCTCACTCCTTTCTGGTTCAAGTCACAGGGCTGAAAATAGACTGAGCAGCATAGCATATATACATAATGCTGACCTTAGAAATATATATATAGTATGAAAGTACTCCAGAAATACAGTTAGTATGAAAGCACTTCCTACTATATAAGTTTTTCTCTAATTCTTACAGCATCTAAGAATTTAATTAAGCCTCTCAGGAAAGACATTTATTGATTCCTTATTATGTTCCAGGGACTATCCTGGGAGCTAATGATATAATTGTGAATAAACGTGGTCAATGCCCAAGAACCTTACGATTTTGATTTAAGTCCCCAAGCAATAAATAGGCAATCACAAAATAGTGTCTTAACACTGTGGAAACACATAGTAAGGGTGATTTATCCAGCCTTGGAATTATTTATTTCTAAGTAAAATTCTGTAGCCCAGGAGAATGTATCCTATTTTTTTTTGCATACTTCCTGTATATTACTCTAGTGCCTGATAGGTGCAAAATAAATATTTATGGAACTGAAATAATAACATTAGACATTTTGCTTATGTGTTGGTTCACAAGAAACAAATGCGCAAGTACAGTTAAAGTATTTTACATTTCTGTAAGTTGTTATTCAACAGAAAAACCCACTCTAAAATTAACATGTTATTAAATGTATTTCATCAGAGGGTGCATGAATATTAAAATATATGGATATAACACAATTTTGATATTATGTATCAAAATCATCCATCATTAACAGGACATGTCAATTTATGATATATTATGATATTCTCCTTGTTATGCAATGTGTTTCCTTTGAGAAATAAGTTGAACATGCATGTCAGAATACTATGTAAGGAAAAGCCAGTGACGTAGCTAAGCTAGCTGTAATAATTTTAACTCTAGTTAATCCACTCTTTATTTCCAATGAGAGCACCGGTAGAAGATTAAAACTATTATTCTCCATATTCCAATCCTTATACCTGCTAATTGGTAAAAATTTAAGATTCAGTTATAAATAAAAAGAAAGGTAGTAAAATGAAAGATTGATATGAAATAATACAGTGAGAATATTAATTCTTCTAAGAATTATATCCATTCACAGAGTGACAGATATATACAATTCTAGTGGTGGTATTTGTTATTGAAGTTTTTCTTTTTTTTTAAACTAGCATTTTTAAGGCATTTAAAGCAAATGCTACTATTAAATTAGTTTATTTATTTTTGTCTGAATTAGCCATTATCCAAGTACTTCGAGTCTTATTTATACAATATGGTGACATCTCCCCTGTGGTTAAAATTTTTCTGATAAAAGCCTTAGAACTTTCTCTTTTCAAAGATTATAAATGAAAAATTACCACAAATAACAAGCCTAACAAAACAACATTCTGACTGCATTGTCATATTTATTATAAAACACTTGGTTCACTGCATTTTGGCATTTTATACAACTGGTTCTGACAGTGATTAACATGGTTTGGGCTTCTGCAGTTTCACCCAAGAGAAATAAAACACCAAAATCTCCGCAGGTGTGTAATGGGCCAGAGATTTACAATCTGTTCTGCAAAGTCAGACTTCAAAGACTTGAAAAAAATTCTAAAGTTGGCAATGCCTCTATCATCACTATTATTTAAGGTATTTTCCATATTTCAAAAGGAACTGTGTGGCTAATTGCAAAGATTTCATCTCCAATTTGACTTCCCTGCAAGTCTCTTCAGAAGACAAATTTCATTATACATTTGCACATTCCAGGTGAACAGACAGCCCCTATATGAAGCCGCAAACTAAATAATTAAGTATTTACTTGTACCTCCAAGGAGACTTCACTTACTTGAAGTATGTTGCACCATTTAACTGATGCTAAGGAGGAGTTGGGAAGTACTGAGGTAATTACCAAATGACAATCAGGCAGCAGCACCTGGGCTGTGGCAGCCCCAGGACAAGTGCCCATAATTGCTTCCATGATTGCTTGGTGTGCACCTAATATTAAACTTACCCAATTAGGGTCAGAATGCACATGGTCATTTCAATTATAGGAATGTTCATCTTCCTGAGAGCTGCTCACAGAGGAAAAAGTTCAAACAGTGCTATTTAAATTTTTAAAATGTAAGAGTTTACCCATTTTAGTGGATAATCAGGTCTACATGTGTGCTTGACCTGAGTACAAATTGTTCCACCTGTTAGAAGAATTTTCCACTTAATGTATTTTCAAATATCATCACTGTAGCTTACCATTCCATGAGTAAACAACTAGTAAACAGTACAAAGGAGTATCAGTTTAATGATATGTCCCTCAGAAAATCAGTAGTGGATTACTTTCTTTAAACTTTCTGTTCATAAATTTCGATGAAAGCACCCAGTAATCTCTCTGTCAACCAAGGCTATTACTAACAGAAATGAAATAAATTGAATAATAGGCCAATATTTTTAGTCAATTTAACCACCAAAGGTTTTGATTGCTATGATATTTTGCCTGAAGTATAGTTCCCTTTACTTCAAATACATTTGTTGAAAATTGTCAAGGTCATAGATGAACACATTAACTGTATCAGTCAAGGTAGCAAAGGGAATAGCCTTCCCCCATTATAGCAGATTGCAGCCTTCGTTCCAACACTTATCATCACTTTATCAACCTTGCTTAAAAGAGGGAATAATCTGGAAAGAAAGAAAAAAAAAAGCCCCCCTAATTCTTCATTCACAAAGTAGCCTAGTACTAAGTATATATTATATATATTTTATACATCATATATAATATAATCTGAATACATATTCATATATATGAATATAAATTATTATCTGAAAACCATCACAATACTGCACATTTTAAAGATTTGATATTTTTAGGATACAGATAAGAATAAATTATTCACTTATTGAAACTATTTCTTAAAAACATAAACAAAAGATCTAATTGCAAATGTGCTACCAAAGTTCTTAGTAGTGTGTAAAGAATAGCATTCTGTGATTTTCCAGTGTTTTAAAATCCTACACTTAATTCTCTTTCCATTCTTTGAGGTTTTTGTAGTAGGAACAAGCATACAATCCAGAACAAGTATCAGAACCACAAGGGTATGTTGCTCGGCTTAGTTTCCTGACTGAAGTTATTGCATTGGATCTGCCAGGATGCTTTAGCAAGTTTCAATCAATAATGTTAACCTGAAGCCAGCATTGACCTAACTGAACTTGAACTTGCTGTAACATTTTATTACAAAGATTGGAGGCTGTAATAATTCATTGTTTTAAAATAAAAAAAAGAACCTTTTAGATTTATATAAAAGCCATAATTTATGTAGTGATGTTAATTTCGAGGAAACGATGTGCTTTAATCTCTCATTCTGCCTGCCATTTTGTGACAGAAATGCTGAAGCCATCTGAAGGTTACAAACAATGTTCACTAATAATGAGCTCTTATGTCCTTGTAGGTTTCACTTTGATGGATATCCATAGTGTTTCCCCATGACATAATTCTACTGAGGAAAAACACATCTTGAAAATACAGTTTGTGCTTTCACCTTCAAATATAACCAGTATGATTTTTAAAATAAACTAAAAATGAGAAATAAGTACACATTTTTGTCATAGTCCTGTGATAATTTTTATTATAGGCACTGCTAGATTTAATTGCTAAAAACAAGCTTGCTATAGAAAGAAGAGTTGATATAGTGGAGTGCCTTCTATGGATTATATTATTATTTAAAATCCATCCATTTCTTCACAAAACAGGTATTACCTTTCTAATGAGACATATACAGTACATGTTTTCCTCTGGAAAAAAAAAGTTATTACTTTTAACAAAGCCTTATCATAAACAAGTCTCCATGTTTCAATGTCCATTTTGGTGGAGTGTTTATTTTATTTTGTTTTAATTTTTTTTAAGATTTAATTTATTTAATTTAGAGATGGGAGTTGGGGGAGAGAGAGGGAGGGACGCCTAACCAGCTGAGCCACCCAGGAGCCCCTTGGTAGAGTGTTTATAGCTAACCACCAGTACCCTTTACCATTTTCTCACATTACCTATTGGTTCATATTATAACCATTCAGGCAATGTGGAATGAAAATAACCAAAGACACACATGTAAGGTCTCTTTCAAATGCTTCACTATCCACATAAAAATAGGGTATCAAAGTATCACAGTCCTTTACATGAAAAATAATAGAAAACCGTATGTTGAGATGTTCATGCTTTGTATAAACTGGGTTTTCAAAGTATCACAGTCCTTTACATGAAAAATAATAGAAAACCATATGTTGAGATGTTCATGCTTTGTATAAACTGGGTTTTCAGTCGAGACTCCTGAGTTGTTAGCATTGGCTACACAAAGAAGCTTGGTGTTTGGGAACTTTAATTCCAATACCGTTCAACATGAAATGTTATAAATTGAATCCACAGGTGTTTTAATCGGAAGTTAATATTCCATTTGCGTTACACTTTGTTTCCATGGGCTTTCTCACAGATTTCAATATAAAAATGACCTCGCTGGTTTACCTCTAACAGATGTCTATTTCAGGAAATTACGCATGTTAGCTATCTTTCTCAATATATACACACTCTGAAATGACCTTACATAAAACTCTATACAAGGAGGATTAAATTTGGAAATTGTGTATGAGATGATCACAGAAACCCATTATTCGTTTAACAAGTTTGTGTCTATGTCCTGTGCAGTGCCATTTAGCCCTGGGATTCCATGAACAAAATACAGGCCTCGGCGAGACTTTGAGTACTCAGGCAGAAAACAGCTATTGTAACTCTCATATACAAATTTAGACTTTATCCGTGACACCATGTCAGCATAAATGATTTACTGAAAGTATACAATGAACTCAATAGAGATGTCTTGAGAATCTTCACATGAAAAACTTACACTCCTTATAGATACCAGTGTATGAATTTTGATATGCCCTTAACTATGCATTTATTTCTACATTGTAAAACAATCATCTCAATGTTAGTGAAAATAAGATACTAGATAATTCATAACTGTATAAAACTCTGAAATACGTAGGAAGCACGTTTAAACACATACGATGTAAACAAACCAGTTAAAGTTCTAGTTCACATTTAAAAAAAAAAAATGTGAGAATTGAAACTTCCCTTTTTTTTCCCTCCCCAAGAATGTGCATCTCATTATGTAAAGGATTTTAATACTGATTTATAGGTGAACATATAGAGAAGTTATCAAGGACAGTCTTTCATTAGGTTTTTGAAAAGTAGTTTCTAAATATATGCATGTCACTTTAATGAAAAGAGCGATGATAGTAATTTCTAAATGACCTACAGATGTGTTTATATAGCACCTGCCTATCTCTATTGGGCAAATTTTCCATTTAACTTCACATATATCAAATAGGGGAGTGTGGGCAATTGCAGATACAGTTATTTGATATTCATATGAAGAAATCCAGGGATTTCTTCAAAAAGAATGTTTTTGATAAGTGAAATTTGGGGACTATCTTGAATGGTAGGAGACATCCTCTCTGATTCCAAATTATAGTATCTGAAAAGTAGAACTGTGTGGAGACACTCCACCTGCTTCAGCAAACCTGCAGCTACCCCTGCACTGGAAAACATCTGTCTTTAAGACGGTGAGATGTAATTACTGCAGGAGACCTGAGCTATTTCATATGCCTAATCTCATTGGGCATGCCCTATAATTTGCTGGAGGTCCAAGCAAAAGTTGTATGGGCTTCATTGTTTTTGAAAAGCATTCCCAAAGCTGATGCTACCTCAAATCCCAGTCAGAACTGTTGGTAAAAAAAAAAAAAAAAAATTATACCTAAGGGCCTTTTTCCTGATAACTGAAATCCACTCTTTTTACCATCAGGGGGAAAAAAAAAAAGTTACTTCCCTTTAAAACATGATACATATGTTCTCACTTCCTAAAGTCATGTGGTAGAAATGGCTAGCTAGTCTTCAAATATTTACAGGCAAGAGTTTTGGCAGAAGTAGCTTCCCAGACAGTGACTATAGTTCCTTGTGCCACTTACATCCAGTCTTGGCCTTATAACTAATGTGGGTTTTTAAAGAAGTGGTAGGTCTCCCACCCTCGTTCTTTTCAAATCCTTTCTGCTGACTAGAAGCAGATTCCAAGACCCTGTGCAATGGTGTAGCTGCTAGCTGGAAGGAAGTTGGATCCTGGATGATGGAAAGCCACCCTCTGACATGCAACACTCATGTTGGACTCAGGTGATGGAGGAATAAGCTTCTATTCTGCGAAACTACTCTAATTGGGAGATTCTTCGCTCTACCTGCAAGTGGTATTCTCAGAATGTCAGGACCATCATTATGCTTGGCAATTATGGATCCGAAAATCCATTCAATAACCATTCAGTACTTGCTACAGACCAGGAACTATGCCAGTCCCTTGGAATAAAAGATGGCTATGACACAAGTTTTTTCTTAAGCCCAAACAAGAAAGAGATGGAAAAAAAAAAAAAATATGCAGAAGTATAAATGATATAGTGTGTCCTGGGAGGAGTGGAGGGTAGAACTGTAGGTGGCAGTATGAGCAAAGGCAATGAGTGAGAAATTGTAGCTCCGGATGTCGTACTGCAGATGGTTTTCTGTAGCTATTGGCTGCTGTTGAAGCACGGGAATGGCTTGATATCTCTACAACAGTGAACAATGGTATGAAGAGAACAAGTCTAGACTTGGGAAGACCAGTTAGTGGTCAATACTCTTGTAATGCTCCATGGAAATGCAATTATGGCTTGCTGCAGGGCCGTGGTGATAGGTGTGATTAATTGGATTAATTGGGTTGGGAGAGAAGGTGAGACAGATTGAGCTTACTCTAAATGGTTGTACCAAAAGTTAAATATTCAAGGAGAGACCAATTTAGAAGAAAATATGGTTAATTCAATTTTTATCATATTAAATTTCAACTGTCCATTAGCTATGGAAGTTGTGATGACCAACCAGCAGTTGAATACATGAATCCAAAGATCAAAAATAAGTCTGACCTGAAAAGCAAATCTGATTTATGGAAGTCAGCTTTTGTGATTTTGTTTAGTTTTACATTCACAGCTGTGTTCTGAATGTTGGTATTGGCAAAGACACTACCTTTTAGTATAATAGATGGATCATATATTTTTTTTTTCATTTTTAATCATATACATTTTATTATTTTAAATTAAAAAAAAATCTTTAAATATATATTTGAACATTATAATTTAACTGGTAGTTACTTTAACATTCTTCCAAAAGAACTTTTGTAATTGATACTCTAATTTGGGTTAAATGAATCACTACTCAGTTTTAACTTTTGAAATGTTTTCCAAACAGGACTTTGCTCACTGATGTAAGCCTCAGTTGTTATCATTCTATAGCAAATGCTGTCTGTGTATGGTTTGGAGACAGTCTTAGCTATAGTGCACATACGATTAATAGCATTTACTGTGTTGTGTACTGAAAGTATCTGTAAATTACTACCCAGGAATCTCTGCTGAATCCTGAACATCAGTTTCCATTCCCCAGGTCCATGGAGGGCAGCAGACAGAACCAAAAAACTCTTTTGGTGAATATTAATAAACTTCTCAATTTTGTCTAGAAATATTTCTTCAGCTGATATAAAGCATTCTTTAGCATCCATCAATAAAAATGCAAGCCCTTAAGAGATGAGCTAATAATAATAGTGGTTGTCCATTTTATTTTTTCTTTTCTGTCATTTTCAGCCATCTGTCTGTCTCTGGATCAACCCAGCTTCTAATGGTGCTTCTAATCAGTGGGTCCCTGGGGCCACATCGCCTCCCAAAATTCCAGAACGTTCCCCAAGTAGCCAGAAGCGATGGGTCATATATTTTAAAATGTATTTTATACTTGGTATTTTATTAGGTAAATAAAGTAGATGGGTCATTAGTATTTAAATTCCTAAGCTTTGTCAGAAATACATAAAGCTTTCTACGTTCTGCTTACTAAGGGTTCTCTATGCTATCTTTAGTAATAATCTTTAATCTGCTTAATATATCAAAATCGATTGTATTCTAGAAATTGAGAGAAATTCTACTTGATATTTTCAAAAACAAATTGTTCTGTGTTTATCTTTTTATGTATATATTTACTTTTTAAATGTAATTTTGCATACAATATAACTATTACATTATTGTAGCCTTGGATACAATGGCATCATTGGAAAACTGAGTTTAAATGTTTTACTAGAGAGTTGCTGATATGATTCTCTAAGTAGGCTTTGATGATCTTCCTGACAGAATATTATTTACACTTAAATATAGCAATTTAGTTTAATTTTAAAAGGAAATTTTTGTTTTCATAGACTTGGGATCACATTTTTTTGCCTCACTTTCAATATGCCAGGCACAATGGACAAATCTACGACTCCAATAAAGTATTGTTCTCTCAATTTGTTTACTGTCTATCAGTGGAGTTAAAAGAATATTAGTCTCCCTCTTTCCTCATCAAAAATCCATGACCACATTCGCCTGGAATAAAGAGAATCAGAGGGAGAATTGGTAGGTCTGATCTGAGAAAAGAGGGCTTTGTTGTCAGGATTATGTCTGGGGTATCCTAGACCCTGCACTATCTCATTAGGAAGAATTCCGTTCACTGACTCATAATTGGGCCAGAGACTGTGCTCTAGAACACATCTTAGTGTATCTGATTTCCAAGAGGCTTAGCCCTTAATTCATTTACATTCCATGCACAGTGCCCCAGCCCCTTGTCATCACTTTGCTTGTCCCACATCAGAGGACATTTTTGATAAAATTGCTCTGTCTAGCTTTAAAGATGCAACACAAAGCCATACTGAGAATGCTTTTCCATGGGCTTGTATTACTTTGAGAATCTCAACAAAGGGATAATAAGAATAGACAGAGATTAATCCATTTCTTTTAGAAATGCTGCCTTTTAGTCCCAGGTAAATATGTTCATTTACATAGTTGAAATATAGCAGACTGAGTTCCTTAGCCTCTTCTACCCTTCTCAGTCAAGCCTAACACCCATGAATCACTGGCGAGTGTAATGAGGCTGTAAAAGAAGACATCCTGGTGGAGAGATTGTGCCAGATCCCTTAGGACTCTTAAGACAATGATTTATATTTGTTTGAATTTACACAACACCGTTGTCACATTATAAAGTGTTTCAGGAATGACCAACTGCTAACCTGCAGCTTGATTTTGCACAATTTCCCATTAAGTGCAACCCAGTATCTCCAAACTTCTTTCTTATTTGCATCTCCAATTTTTCGTTGAAATCAATGTTCAGTCAGTCATGCGCTAAAAGAGCCCATCAGTCTTAAGTTCTCCATTTCTGTAGTGCACATATATTATACTCTTAATTTACAATTAACAGTATTCAGTGAATATGTCTTCATAATGAGTATTTCTTGTGGATGTAACATATAAACAGCTTTTCTAAGATTGGTGCTCAATTTTTCCCAAATTTGTAATCAATTTTATTGGCTATGCAATTTCTTTCCTTTGGTCAATCATTCTTTAAATTGGCTAGCTTAAAGCATCACATCAAATGATTTTCAGAAATCATTAGGCACATGAAAATGCATATTCAGCTCATGCAGTTTTAATTGACCCCACTCACACCTACCAATGGCACTCTTAGACAATCTGCCTACTTTGCTTCTCTTTATTTCATTAAACTCTTGAGTTTACAATCTACTTGTAAATATCTTTTTCATGGATCTGTGTTATATTATTATTATTATTTTTTTTTTTTTTGGTGTCCTTGGGTGGGCTCAAATACATTAGTTCTTCATAAAGGATTGCTATGACGCCCTGCTGTTAATAAGACTGGCCATGGTTTAGCCAAGAAGTTCACCTCTAGAAAGCCAAACTCAGAATCATTTATAATGGTTCTCAACCGGGGATGAGTCTGTTCTTGAGGGGACATTTGGCCATGTTTGCAGATGGCTTTGATTGCTACAACTTGGGGAGGGGATGTTACTGGCATCCAGTGAGTAGAGGTCAGGGATTCTGCTACACATTCTACAATGGATAGGTCAGTCTTCCACAGCGAACAATAATCCATTTGAAAATGTCAATAGTGTTAAGATGAGATAGCCTCGCCTATAAAATGTCTTATAAAATACATTTGAATGAAATAAAGGCTGGCTATAGAACCTACTGTGAGGTCAGAGAAATCTGACAGCTGGGTTTTGGAATTTCAGCAAATCATTTTTTCCCTGAGTTTGGCTGTGATTTCTATAATTTGCTGAGAGTGATGGAGAGTGTTGACAAACCAACTTTAAAATTAAGCCAATAATGACTATATCCCTCTTACTTTTAGGGTTTTTTTCCATATATGTTGAAAGGTCTATGGAAAATAAATTAAAATATTTTAATTGAAAAAACTAGAATAACAAAATTCATATTTAAAATTACCTCAATGCAAATATAAGATCTTAAAAACACCTTTCCAATAACCTCATTAATCATAGAAAAACTTGTGCTAACTAATCCCTATACGTTTATGCTGGCAGAGAGTGGAAAGTCAACAATATCATTATTCCTCTGATTCAATTTATCTTTAAATCAATTTTTCTCGGCAAAGCCATTCACAAATTTTCCAACACTTCAGCTTAGTTTTGTATTTATAAATAATCATTTTCTGCTACTGCATCAAAGACCCCTTTCAGAGACTTCACAAAATAGTAGGAATGGAGTATAGTAGTTGTAAAATGAAAACTAAATGCAAATGGAAAATTGAGTAGAACATTTAAGTCATGGCATTTGAACATTCCTAGTTGTACTGTTTTTGTCTGTGCCCCAGAGATTGTTATTGTGTCTTGCAAAAGAATACTGTATATATAATTCTCCTTCCCACACTTGTGACCTACTGAAAATCAAGAACATTTTGCGAAATATGAGCTTACATCTTTTCAAAATACAAATCTTATATTATTCCTCTACTTAAAATCTTTCATTGGCTTCCAATTATCAAAACACCAAAGTCCTTCACAGGCCGGCAGATTCTGCATGGACTGGCTCCAGACTACATCTCCAACCTCTCTTCACTTTCTCCTGGAGCCAGATCTGTCTACCAGCCACCCTGATGTTTTTGCCATTGCTTGGAGATGCCCTGCCCCATCCCATCATAGCTCTTCTTTCTATACTATTCCTTAGTCATTTTTTCCTTTATGTTTTTTTTTTCCATACTAACACAAATCATTCCTCAAGGTTGATTGTAGAATTCAACTGTTTGTATAAGAACACATCCCCAAACACTGTAGTTAAATTATACTAACAGAAACTAGTCCAACTTGAGATAATCAGGAATATCTACCTACATAGAAAGCCAGAGTGACTTCTTTGACTGTAGCAAAAGAATGAGTTGTCTCTGTCTCTGTCTCTCTCTCTATCTCTCTGTTAGATATTCTGTATAAAAGGACATATATTTAAAACCCACACATGCACACAAAAACATGCACAAACATTTTATTTATTTATTTATTTATTTATTTATTTATTTTTGATACTAAAATAGACTATATTTTGATTTGATGTATTTTCACATATGAAAATTTCTCTAAAGTTCCATATATGAAACAAGAATTTTCCAAATAGTGGTTGATTTAGCAACTATAAGACAATTCATTATCTCATTATGTCATTCTGCTTAAGGATAAAAACTTCTTTTCATTATATCATGGACTTGAATATAAATAAAGGTATATTTTAAAAGTCGACACATTGAATTCTATAAATCTGTTTTATTCCTGATTCATAATCTCTACTTAGAAAACTCATATTGAAGAGTAAAGAATAATATTTGCATTTACATTTAAAAAAGAAAAATAAGTACATTATAATTATGTAAAATTGTAATTTTTCATAATACACTAATAATCTAACATTTATTGAAACTGAAAGTTAAACATGCTCACTTTTCTCCAAGTTAATATTTTTATTGTAAATTCAAATGGTCAATTTTTTATTATAAAACAAGGATAAGTGATTGCTTAATCCTTTACTAATTTCAAGCGCATTGATTTTGGAAATAGAACTTTAAAAAAATATTGAGTGGAAAGAAAAAATTAGCAAGCAAGACATCTAATGAATATGCTTTTATCATTGACATAGAAATCAAATCACATGGCAATACTATAACAAAAGAGATTTTGAAATGAGTGCTACTTGGGAAAAAAGATCTAAGGAAAAAGAAACAAAAAAGTTCCTAAATAATGACTCACTATGATAAAATAACTCATTGAAAAAAATCTTTAATTCAAAAAAATCATATATAATTCATTAAACTGAAAAATAAAGCACAAAAACATTTCCCTGAAGCTTTAAAGCTATGAGTATTTATATGTGAAGCAAGGAGTAAGGGATAAATTTGGAGGGGCAAGAACAGAGATAAAAGGAAACATAAAAATTATAAAACCAATTGTCATTTTCATAAAGTTTCCTACATTGCAATTCAGAGCAGGGAAATTGCCTACTTCTGATTCTTTTCAGAAATGTTCTAATAGAATGGAATCCTGCTGCGTGTTTCTTTGCAGTTATAAAAGCCACTGACTTCAACTTCCCTAAGGGTAGCCTGAGCTTTGGAATTCTTCTCTTCCGTGAGATACGCTTTTTCTCAATTCTTTAAAGCATAAAAAATTAAACAAAAAAATATTCAAATATTATTATCCATAAAAAATGATAGACACAACAAATCATTTTATTAGATGATCCCTAAGAATAGATTAGAGGTTACTCTATAGAAAATAAGTGGAATACGTTTATAGTGTTGAGAGATAAATAAGCTTTCAGAAACTCAGGAAAAAAGAATCAGTATAGATTGGCTTGAAAACCTCCCACTTACAGGCTCATTAATGTTAAATTAAAATTTCTTTAAGGCTTAGCATGACTCTAGGAAAGAGACATACCATGTTGTCTGCCCATTTGAGGAAGAAAAATTCAGCTGTATTAATAATCAGAAACACATGGATGCAGTGGGTCCAGAGAATATAACATCACTTGAAAAGCTAAGCTGGATTTGACATGGTCATTCAGTCACTTGAGACAGAAGGTGATTTTCTTTTTAAATCATAAAATTACAAATTTCAAAAAATCATGTAGGTGTTTTAGATGTTGTGGAAACAAAACTGGTATTTTACCCTCCAACCATCGTGTACCGGTACATTACCTTCCAAGGGAAGAAACAAGAAAACAAAACAAGACAAAAAAACCACTACTGAACTCTGAGATAAGCCAAAAATAAATCTAGTCAGTCCTGGCTCCCCAAATAAATGAAACTATGGGGGTCCTTTAAACCTGAATCTCTAATCAAAATCACCTTTATCTCTGACCCTACATTGTGATAACCATACAAGAAATTTGCCATTTTCCACCACTAACATATTCATGTACAATTGTTACCTTAGATAAGCTTGCAGTTATTTTCCTGTGTTTTTATTTGGCAAGAGAGTTCTACTTATATGAGACTCATGAATAAAAAGAAAACAGGTGAGCTAGGTGAAGGGGATTAAGGGTATACTTACAGTGATGATAATGCATAAAATTATCAAATCACTATATTGTACACCTGAAACATATAATATTGTATGCTAATTGTACTGGAATTAAAATAAAAATAAAAGTAAATTTTTAAAAAGTAGACTGCTTTTGTTTCCTGTGCTTATCTTTCAGTATTACTTTCACAGGACAAAAGATAACAACACTCAATATGTATAGATTCTATAAAGTTGTTTGGGATGCATCAGAATAACATCATTAGAAGATGAAATATGGTGACTTCATTATTAACCTTTTAAGAACCATTCAAATTACACAAATAAATATGTGAGTGACATGTACTTTTATACTGAGGGATAAAATGTCATAATTTTATGTCTGCCTTAGGTGTAAAAGTGTTTAAGGAAATAGTCAAATAATTACCATTTTACGTCTTTTAGGACATACATATATACATATACGTGCGTGTGTGTGTGTGTGTGTGTGTACACAGACAAGACTCAGGTCTTAAAAACCTTTACCTTAGAAGTACATTCCCGTTTTCAGGACTGGATATATTTGCAAGCAGCTGAACAATTCCTGCATTCCCTCAGCCTATGCAGTAAACTTTACATATGTGGAAGCTTTTCCAACCCTGTGTGATCCCTGATTAAATTGAGCAGGTGGTTAAATATTCAAAGTCACTTGAGGGACAATACTTTATTCCTTTTACCGGCTTACACCCCTTCAACAATTGAAAGAAGCACCAGCTATTGCTTTAACTATAAATTATGCCTATTTTGAAGTGATATCACTTTGATGACCCTGTTTGACTGAACAGGGTATATGTTAATCTTAAAATATGAAATATTTCCTCCACTGTGGTAAGCAAATCAGCTGGTAGGAACGACTTTCTAAGTTCAATCAAAAATACTTTAACTCACCAAAGATGACTCTTTTACTCAGTTCAATCATGTCGAATTTAGAAATATTTTATTTGAGTAAGCATCTGGAATATGGTTCATCAAATAATCAATAGATTTAATGCACATATGTATCAAATGTTCACATACTCTTCTGAGAAAGGTACTGTGATAAACATGAAAAGGTAGAATCAGCCTATTAAATCAAATACTTGCTCAGCATATCTAAGCTTTACCTTTAAAATAATTTTTTGAGAACATTTTTATCTTGTTCCTTGAAAATATTTCCGTTTGATCATAGCTATATGTAAAATACTGCCAACATTCTTTCCACACTAACTCATGCTTCAAGTAAATACCCCTTGTTTTAAATTTATTCCTTGTTCCACAGGGGAATATCAACCCATATTTCAAGACTCAATTCAGAAGCCACCTCTTCTCTAAAGCGGGAGAACTATCTACTCCTCTTTCCCCATTTTCCCTTGTTAAAAACCCCAACCATCTTGTCCCAGACAACACAGCGTTTGTCTCCATATTGAATACTAAGCGGGGAGGCCAAGAGGTTTATTGGGAAGGTAACTAGGGAAAAGTACCTGGTGGGAAGATGCAAAAGGACTGGTGGAGGGGGGTTCGGAGGTGAACTAGGAATATCTCAAGGTACACAGGAAAATGGCAGTCTTATCAAAATGAATGATAGGATAGTTATTTGATTTTGTGAATATTAGATTTATTTATTTATTTTTAAGATTTTTATTTATTTATTTATTTGACAGAGAGAGACACAGCGATAGAGGGAACACAAGCAGGGGGAGTGGGAGAGGGAGAAGCAGGCCTCCTGCCGAGCAGGGAGCCCGATGTGGGGCTCCATCCCAGGACCCTGGGACCATGACCTGAGCCGAAGGCAGACGCTCAACGACTGAGCCACCCAGGTGCCCCCAATTTTGTGAATATTAGATTTAAAAGTAGCCTCATTATTAGACATGATAGAAAGTATAAAAGTAACCTCATTATTTGTTATAGTGGAAGGTCCTATCGACATTAAAATAATTTGTGTCACTTTATACTTGAAACAAATTTGAATTCGCATACAAGAGAGGTATGAAAGCACTTACTGTATATTATTTGAGAATCAAGACCTTAAAATCCCATACTTAGTCCAGATACTAAGAATTGAAACCACATTTTACTGTCTACATTAACATGACTCTATGCTATTCCTTTGTCTTCATTGGCTTGACTTTATTTTTCTAGAAGTCTCCTGCCCAGGGAAAAGGTTTGATCGTTAATTATAGGGACTTTCTGAAAGACCCACCTACTTTTCAATGGAAAACATCAATAGGTAGTTTTTCCTAACATTCTTTGCTTTCCTTGCTTCGAAATTCTCATCTTGCTGTTTTTACCAGGCTGAACTGTTGTCTCATGATCCTAATCTAATCTTAATCCAGATGCCGTTTGGAAAGGCCCACCTTAAATAAAACATTACATTTTCTAAATTCTGACCTTGGCTTCTTCACTCAAGACACTAAGTTTTCTTAGGTTTATGTTCTCTCTACCAAGGCAAGCAATAAACTCAGCTTTGTCGTCTATTCTCATTAACGGGTTGCATTGCTGATATTTGAGGAGTAATATTTCAACATATTCAACTTAGGTTGTATATTCAAATGGACTTTTGTTTGTCCTCAGTCAACTCAGTCAAAAAAAAAAAAAAAAAAAGCAAAACATGAACTAAAGATAGTCCTTCTCAGAAGCTCACAGAAACATTTATCTCTCCCACTCCAATGCTGAGTGTAAATCTAGATTGTAGAGAAAGACAGAAAGGGGAAGAGGAGGGAATGAGAAGTGGGAAGCCTTAACTGTAGAAATGAACACCTGGGATAGATATCAGTGAACAATGATACTGTGAAAACTGCAGTCTCTCTATTTAATGTCCTAGTTCCCGCTTTACTGAGGTTGACATGCGAACGCATGAAGAAACAGAAGAGATTGGAATAGGTAAGAAATGCCACTTAAAGCAAGAAGACAACTTCATTTCATTTAACTGTTTCATTTATGGTTAAATCTCTGAACCTTGAACCTTAATAAATGCTGAGAGGCTGTGTGAGGAGAAAACAATCTCTGGACTCTTAAGAGAGCAATTGAAATCTCTGAATAGGAGATAAAAGATGCCATTTAGAACAGTGTAGGTAATGATTGCATTAAGAATGTCTTGACAAAGATTTCCAAAACAGAGTATATACTAGGAACTCTGGAAATACAGAATTACCCAGAAAATTCTGATTATGAGAAAGGGTATGGAATGACTCTTGTTATCACAGCAAATATGAGCAGGTGTGTAATAGGCAAGCTTTTTCTCCTTGTATCCTTTGTACCTGAATCAAAACTATTAGTGAAATATACTGAAATACATTGAAAAGAAATAAACTATTTTTTCTTGATGTATCAAATTATACTATTTACAAAGAAATAGAATATTTTAAAGCCCATTTAAAAGATTCTCGGGGTGCCTGGGTGGCTTAGTTGGTTAAGCATCTGTCTTCAACTCAGGTCATGATCCCAGGGTCCTGGGATTGAGCCCTGCATCAGGCTCCCTGCTCAGCTGGGAGTCTGCTTCTCCCTCTCCCTCAGCCTGCTTGTTCTCTCTCTCTCTCTCACTTGATCTCTCTCAAATAAATAAATAAAATCTTTAAAAAAAAATAAAAGAAAATAAATACTCTCTTTTGAGTAGAGCTAGTAGCTTTACATGAATTTTTATTTTAATAAGACTTTATCATTTTTTAAGTTTATAGGTGAAGTTCTCACCCTTTAACCTCTGATTGCCTAATTCTAACTAGTTTTGCTGGAAAGGAAATGTTCCACAGCTCTCATTCTCATAAAGATTGGATCTTGACCGGCAATTCCAAAAGTAGGATGATCCTCTGAATATGCATTTTTGTTTGTTTATTTTGTCTCACTGTTTTTCTTTTTTAAAGATGCTTGTTGCAAAGCAACTTCGCTACTAAAAGCTGATCTCCCAAGACACTTACATAAATTTCCTGCACTGAGATGTGAGGGTTAATATAATGTGTCACTTGACTGGGCCATAGGATGACCAGATATTTGGTCAAATATTATTCTGAGTATTTCTGTGAGGGTGATTTTGGATGAGATTAACATTTAGACTGAGTGAAGCAAAACTGCCCTTCATAATATGGGTGAGCCTTATCCTAGCAGTTGAAGGCTTGAATATAACAAAAAGGCTAAGAGAATTCTTCCTGCCTAATGACCTTTCAACTAAGACATAGACTTTTTTTTTTCCTTTTGACTTGAACTGAAACATCAGCTCTTTCTGGGCCTTGAGCCTGCTGGCTTTTGGACTAGAACTACACCATCAGCTCTCCTGGGTCTCTAGCTTGCTGACTCACCCTGCAGATCGTGGGACTCATCAACCTCCATAATTATGTGAACCAATCCCTTATAAAAAGCTCTTTATCCATTCTATTGGTTCTGTTTCACTAGAAAACTGTAATGAATGCATAAAATCAATGAAAAATTTCATATTTAAGCTGGTTTGCACTGTCTAGTTGTTAATAAAGGTCTAGTTAGTAACAAGTTATTAACCAGAGCTAGCATAGCTGAAGACAGAAAGGAAAGCAGATCTCAAGACAGAATGGGAGAAAATTGATTATTTCTGATAATAGAAAAAGAGAAAGGAGTGGGCATTTTTTTTTTTTTTTGGCAGTTGACATGAGATTGCTGCACAGAATGCTGCACATCTGCTGACAACATGATACCTTTGGAGGAGTTTGTGGGATACAGGAAAGAGAAAGAGACCATGTTAGGAGTGACTGAAAGATGGCAAGGATTTATATGAAGTAGGAGCCAATGGAACCTGATGACGACTTTCCCTAGTTTATAATCTGGTCTAGCAACAGCTGGCTTAGAGGTAAGACCCCTGGAAGGAAACTGTCTTGAAGATGCAGAGGTGCATGTTTTTACATTTACAGTAAAAGATCCTTCTTTGTTTTAGGTTTAGTAACTTCTCTGGACATGGGCTTAGGGGTACAGTCATCACTGTCCTATGGCATAGCGTGCTCTTAGTATATAATAGTCATTGCAATATAGTACTTAGGATTTTTTTCCCTCTAATTTTAAAGTACTAGGAAAATAATAGAGTTGATATCAAGAAATATTTTAGGAAGGGGCGCCTGGGTGGCTCAGATGGTTAAGCGTCTGCCTTCGGCTCAGGTCATGATCCCAGGGTCCTGGGATCGAGTCCCACATCGGGCTCCCTGCTCAGCGGGGAGCCTGCTTCTCCCTCTGCCTCTCTCTCTCTCTCTCTGTCTCTTATGAATAAATAAATAAAATCTTAAAAAAAAAGAAATATTTTAGGAAGATTCTGGTATTTATAGTCCATGCTTCACTAGCCTTTATGCAACATCTCTTCTTAGTTTTGACAGTATGCTTTTTCCATATGCACACGGGGTCCCAGTGTCTGCTTGTTGAAGCACAGCTTAGTCAAACAGCATGAACTGTAGAATAAAACAATTTTGACTTTTAGTCCTAGCATGGCTACTTTCTCTATGTGTAACATTGGACTATTCATTTTACCTTGTTTTTCAGTCTCTGCATTATAAAAATGTGGGTAATAATATTTTCAAACTTACTGTAAGCCTTAAAGATAGCAGATGAAAGTGTTGTAGCGAACAATGCATGTTTATATTACCTTGTTCAGTTTAAAGCTTCCCACGGAGCCCCTATCCCTATCTGCTCAGTGTCTTGCCTGTTCTGCTCCCCAACTCCCTTCCCTCAAAACTTTCCATCATGTGGGGTGTCTGGGTGGTTCTGTCAGTTAGACATCTGCCTTCAGTCCCACATTGGGCTCCTTGCTCAGGCAGGAACCTGCTTCTCCCTCTGCCTGCCACTCCCCCTGCTTGTGCTCTGTCTCTCTCTGTCTCTCTCTCTGACAAATAAATAAATAAATAAAACCTTAAAAAAAAAAAACAAAAAAACTTTCCATCATGTGTCATGTTGGCTGACAGCCTTGTTCATTGCTTGGTTACGATGGCTAAAAAGTGCTTGCTAAGGTTCTTAATGGCCTAGAATGTATGTTTCTAAATACACTTTTTACATTCCATTTTTAAGAGTTAAATAGATAAACTAATCTGACACAAGCAATGCAATGTCACCTTCGTGGCATCTTAATAAAACAGGCTAAATAAAGGCCTGGATATATTATTTACAGCCATCAACTTTATCCATAGGCCCTTCCTTTACCATCAATTGAAATGTGTATGTGTGTGTGTGTGTGTGTGCATGTACATAAAGTGGTTTACGAATACACTTATGCTGTACCTCTGAAACAAATAATACATTATATGTTAAGAAAAAAAAAAAAGAAGAAGATAGACGGAAGGGAAAATGAAGGGGAGGAATCGGAGGGAGAGATGAACCATGAGAGACTATGGACTCTGAGAAACAAACTGAGGGTTCTAGAGGGGAGGGGGTGGGGGGATGGGTTAGCCTGGTGATGGGTATTAAAGAGGGCACGTTCTGCATGGAGCACAGGGTATTATATGCAAACAATGAATCATGGAACACTATATCAAAAACTAATGATGTGATGTATGGTGATTAACATAACAATAAAAATTTTAAAAAAGGATACACTTATGCTTTTGAACATACCTTTACAAAGACAAATTGTTAAGGGAGCAAAGAAGGAGAGGCAGTCTTTTTTATAAGAAGAAAAGATTAAGTCCAATTTTTAGGTTTTCAATTTTGACTAACAGTTGGTCACTGAACAGAGCACAAAAGGTCCAAAAAAGCCCAGTTCAGATTTTCTTCTTTGGCTTCTGAACTCACATACAAGATTCTGGTATTTTTAATGCAAAATATTTAAACTTTTAAAAGATGTCATCCTTTTGAATCAGAAGCATACATTCATATGACATGAAATAAATTTTCCTTAGTTTCTGAAAGTTACCTGAAATATGGTATTTTATATATATATATATATATATATATATATATATATGGGGTTTGAATGTTGACACGTACAGTCAAAACTTGCTAATTCTCACTACTTTAATGCAAAAATGTAATAACTCTCACAAAATCCTCTAATGTCCCAACCCACTTCCCTAAAACTTTTCAAGAATGGATTTTGTAATAAAGTACTTTAAAAACTTAAATTTTGTAGAAACCTCAATTTGAGTAATTTTCTATGTTCTGTATAATAGAAAATATTGAAAACAGCTTCTAGACAAAATCTGAAGTTTGAGAGTTGGGACAGATATGTTTGGTGCATTCTTCCAACAGTGGTCATATCAGTAAGTTAATTTGAACAAATATTAAAAAGTTACAGTATGTCCTAAAAAAATTAGCTACTTGATTTTTTTAAAGATAGGGTGCTTCTCTTCATTTTCCAATGGTACTTTAAAAATGATTATACCCCCAGTCTTTTAATAATTGCTGTTAAGTAGAATTACGTTCTATTCCTTATTAAGCAAAAAGGGGTAAAGTTTATCTCTAATTTATTGATTAATTACATCAAACTCTTTCCTCCCTGTTTTTGTTACGCTATAGTGTATGTATGTATATATATATAATATATATATAATATATATATATATAGTATAAATGATCTGAGTCCTGGTTTAATTTATTTCTCCCTAAAGGTGAAATGTTGGCACTACCTAAACTCAAACTGAGTTTGAGTAGTAGTTATAATATCCCACAATATAGAATTAACAGAAGTTTAAAAAAAAAAAGGAATGTGAATTTTGTGTCTTTTTCTATATCTCTTTAAGTGCTTGAAGATTTTTAAAAGAATGTGTGTATACCATTTTTCTAATTTCCCCATATCTACCCTTTTCCCACTGTTAGATCACAACTATTAATGGGTATGTGTATTTTTACTCATTAATGAATATGTGCATTTTTTTTCCAAAATTAAATGCACAAAGAGTAATTAGGACCCACCATCCTTCCTCAGATACTGTTGTCCTTATTCAAAAACAGTGTTTGTGGCAACTATTTCCACTATAAACAATAGAACAATGGGCAAGTGACTTTTATCTGGCTGAGAATCATTATCATGCATCTGACAACCTGGGTCATTCAAAGGTTTTTTTGAAAAATATGTGTGTTTGCATATTGCCTGAAGTTGATATAAATAAGGCAAAAAAAGTGTTTCATCTTATAAGTACAGTACCCTTATCTTGTGACAATTTCAAAGTAACAGTAGTAGACCTATTTGTCTACTTTATTCTCTATAGGAAGTTATTTAAAACAAATTCAAATGGTGGTGTGAAATTTTCATGGCAACTTATCAAGGAAACTAAGACAGTTTTAATAAAAAGTTCAACACCTTAATTTAAGTGTAGATTTAAATTATAGCTGTGTTTCCTTTATACACATTTTTTTTTTTCCATATTGGGTAAAATATCTTCTCTGTGACTTGATGTGGTGATTACATTTTTTTCTAACTTTTTTAATATAAAATAATCCCAAATTTAAAGTAAAGTTACAAAACCAGTAGAAGTAACTCCCATATGCCTTTTATCCAGATTCCCCAATTATGGACATTTTATACTATTTGCTTTATAATTTTCTCTGTTTATATAAATGTATACATATTGTTCTCTCCGAACAAGTTGAGATTGCCCCCAAATACTACAGTGCATATTTTCTACAAGCAAGGGTTATTCTTGTATAGAACCACAGTCCAACAATCAAAATCAGGAAATTGACATTTTTACTTGATCCAATTCACAGAACAATTTAAATTTTACTAATTGTCCAATAACTTCCTTTATAGCAAAAGGATCCAAGCCAGTCATATTTTGTGTTTGGTTGTCATGCCTCCTGGGTTTTCTTGAATCCCAAGCAGTTCCTCAAATTTTCTTTGACTTTTATGACTGGTATTTTTTAAAATAACCAAAGGTTAGTTTTTTTGTAGAAAGGTCCTTCAGTTTGGGTTTATCAGATGTCTCCACGTAACTGGAATCAGGTTAAGCATTTGGACAGAAATACAACAGAAGTCATGCTATATTCCTGTTGCATTCTATCAGGGAGTGCATGCTTTTGATTTTCCCGACTATTGCAGTTGATAACTTTGGTCACTTTTTTAAGGTTTTATATTCTAGGGTTCTCCATGTAAATTTATACTTTATCCCTTTGTAATTAATAAATATTTGAGGGGAAGCTCTATTGAAATTATATAATCCTCCCATTCTTCATCAAATTTGTACCCACTAATTGATGCATTCTGATGGGTTCTGACTGAATCCCTTACTATTGTGGTGATAAGTGGTTTTTCTAATTCCGTTTACATTCGTTAGCTGGTATTTTCTTTTAAGAAAGAGCTTTCTCTTCTCCCAGTAGATTCATTAATATATTTATTTACATCAGTATGGATTCAGAGAATCTTATTTTATTCAGGGGGTTTTAACCCATTATATTCATTATTTATTTTGATGCCCAAATTAGCCTTTACTTGGCTAGTGGGCATTATAATTCTTTGAGCCCTTCCTTAATTTCTGACACAATGTGTTCTAGGCTCATCTTGTACTTTTCCTGCCCCAGCCCTAGAATAAGTTATCTCCCCCAGAAGAAACCAAGACCTGAGTGTTAGATGTTGCTCTTTGTTACTGGAATATTTCTGCTCCCTAGCCCTCCTGGAGGGGGTGGGGGGGGAATAAAAATATATACACAGACACATACGTATTTATATCTGTGGTTATTTCTATTTCAGTCTATATGGAAAACCATAATAAACATGGATGAAGGTCCAAATCCTCAGGGTTTATTCAAACTTTAATATTTCTAATTTCTTTCTTTAACGGTGAAAATTCTGGTTCACATTAGCCTCAGTATATTTACTTCTCTGTTTCATTACCCTGTTTGTAATCAATCTCTCCACCAGCCAAGTTGCCACTTCTCTCAGCCATCGTCCTTGGTAAGTGTCGACCTCCACTAAACAACCACATCGTTAGCCACCTTCTTTGCTCGATTGCTATACTTCCTGGACTTTTTGACCTCTTTTTTCTCTTTTCAAGATCAGCTGAAAAGAGATTAGAAATAAGAAAGATTTAGAAATAAGAAAGAAAACGAGAAAGGTAGGGAAAAGGAAGGGTGACCGGAGAAGAAAAGGAAGAAGGGAAACGAAGGGAGGAATCCTGCAAAAGGAAATTGCTTGCTTAAAATAGGAAGTTTGCCAATGAGCCTCATAATGTCTCTGCATCTGGCACACGACTACAAAGAGATTTCTGCCCTCTAAGCTCAAGTTCAAGTTGACTATTTGCTATTTCCACAATGTTCTACATGTCTTTCTCACCCAGTCTTTTGTTCAAGCCTCCCTCAGCACTGTTTCTCGTTTCTGCGTCACACTTCCATCCACATGCATCTTCTCCCAGAACCAATTTCCTTGAACAACTTTATATGTCTTAAAGGTCTTGTATTTTCTTGTATGTTACAGTCAGGTCCTTTTTGTTCCTTCACTGAGGTTGCAAAATTATTAGAGCAAAAGAGATTTTCTGGAACATTAGTATCATCCATAGCATTTATTATAAGCCTTAAATGGTAAATGCTCAGTGTTTCTAGGTTGTGTTTACTCTTTGAAATAATTTGAATGAATAACAGTCCTCAGAAAATTATAATTTTGAAAGGTTGACATTTGAAAATTACTAAAAATCAAATTTGGAATCAGGCCCTGCTCTATTTTTTTTAAAAGCCAACCAGTGTTCTTTTATCACCAATAACTGAGTATCACATTAAAGAAAACAAGGTGAAATGGTTTCTGGAAACTGTACAAAAATCATCTAAGAGCCTGAATTATTTTCAACAATCTTTTTCTTTCACAGAAATTAGGTTTTGAAAAAATGTGTAAAATAATTTGCTTGCTAAAATACCACACTGCATAGATAGACACACACACACACACACACACACACACACACACACACACACGTAAGGTGAGGTTGGGTGGGGGGAAGCATTGCAGATCATCTTTATTGATCTGCTTTGGAAGAAGTCATTAGATATACTCATTAATATTTCCCCAAAATAATTCCAGTATTTTATCTTCACAGCAGAACCAAATTATTTAGTGAAATGACATTTCTTTAAAACTCACTTCCTAATCTGCATTCTTCTATGAGGGTTATTCCAATACATATAGTAATGTCATGTTCCAAGTGTGTGCACAGAATCGCACAAAGTAAAGGTTTGTATGTAACTTTTTTTATTATTATTATGTTATGTTAATCAGCATACATTACATCATTAGTTTTTGATACAGTGTTCCATGATTCATTGTTCGCATATAACACCCCGTGCTCCATGCAGCACGTGCCCTCTTTTGTTCAGTAGTAAAAACCTAATACTTTAAAACACATCTCCAATTATAAGAAATTCTAAGTTTTTTGTCTCTTTGTTTGTTTTGTTTGTGTAGGCTCCACACCCAATGGGGGCTCTAACTCACAACCTTGAGAGCAAGAGTTGCATGCTCTAGCAACTGAGCCAGCCAGGCACCCCAGGAATTTTAAGGTTTAAACCAAGTAATATCAATATTTATTCATCACTAGTTAGACATGAGTTAATTAAAACTTGAAGATTCTACATTTTTGAAGTTTCAGAAACTTGGGTTTGGCTTCTCACCATTATTGAAACAAAATAAAATAATTTTAACAGGCACTGAATCTTTACCATTCAGTAGACACAGTGCTACACACACACACACATGCTACATATATACATATATATACATATATACACACACACTATATACATATATATACACACACACTATACACACATACACACACATGCTATATATATATACACACACAAACTATATATACACATACACATACTATATACATATATACATGCATGCTATATATACACACATGCTATATATTTACACACATACTATATACATATATATACACACATACTATATATAGACACATACACACATGCTATATATATAAACATATATACACACATATATACACATATGCATGCTATATATATACACACATATCCTATATATATACATATACACACACGTTATATATACACACACTATATATGTACACACATACTATGTACATATATACACACATGCTATATATATACACATACTATATATTTACACACACATACTATATACATATATATACACAATGCTATATATACACACATACATACATATATACACATGTTATATATACACACATGCTATATATACACACACAAAGACATGCTATATATACACATATTAGATACATATATACACACACATACTATATATACACACACACATAGATATATATGCATATATATATTCACACTAATTTTTATAATTCTGTTGCCAATTTTAAAAGATTAGAAGTGGAGATCATAAAGGCTTATTGAGATTTAAGTATTTTAGTCTAACTTCAGAGCCCTTGCTCTTAACTGCTAGACTACAATGAATCTCCAAAAGAGTACCTCAAATTAAGAACATTAAATTTCTACTGAATAAACCGAAAACATTTGAAGAGGCCTAAATAAAGCCAGTATTCAAATTTAAGTATGAATAGTCATAAAGGTAAATCTAAGCTGAAAATAATCATCTTTCATTTAGACCTATCTCCAAAGGTATTACATGACAATTTGATCATATTTAATACATATGAATTATCATATTCTTACCAGACATGGTTAAAATGCTAAAATGAAAACAGAGTGTTCCTAAAGAGGTGAACTTGAGAAGAACTGGATCTATTCCTAATTTCACTATGTGCTAGGTTATTATGGTTCATGGTAAAATTAGATAATTATGGTTTTCTTAGGGGAAAAAAAAATCACTCAAACCAATAGGAACAGTTCATAGTTTAATGAGGGAATCCCAATCTACATATGGAATGTATAAATGGATCCAAAGCTAGCAAATTTCCTATAAGCTGACCAATGCAAATACTGGTGAATGAACATATATTTTGCATTGTGAACATACTTTCTGAAATACTTATTTATAAGTCACTTTTAGCAAATAAATAGAGAAGGTGTTTCAGTGAGAAATTGTCATGCTCACTCTCACACTTTGTGACTCCATCCTGGTTGGTTTTATAGCCTGGAAAACTTTCCATTCCCCATCATGTACATTAACCCATCAAAATCCAATTGAAGCCCCATCTCCACTACAAATACTTCCCTGGTCTTTCTATCCTAGAAACAAACAAACAAACACAAACAAACTACTTTTGGACTCAGTTTTGCCTTGTTTTGTTTGACTATTCATATAATTATTTTAATACTTAACTATATACTACTTCAAGATTAATCATTTTTCTTCTATTGTTATAACTTTTAGTATAATCATGCTTTGTCCCCTTAAATAATTTGTATCTTTTTACAGGCAACAGCTCTATAAAAGCACGTCTAGAAAAGTGTCTAGCAAAGAGCTAAATACACAGTAGATTCTCAGTAAATATGTATGGAAGTATTCTAATCAAAAATTTTAAAAGGGAAGAGGTTATGAGACTGAAATGGATACAAAAGCAAGATAATTCAGAGATAAATCTAGAGCACTGTAAAAGGTTCAGATCTAATAAAGCTTTCTCCTTGAAGTTTTCCTCTATGATTCAAACATTGTGATCCTCTTTTAAGAACTGCATTAGTGGATGCTATCAAGCCAAAACCACGGAGCATTGCTTTGTCTTACTTATATTATTCATTCTCTTACTCTTCTTTTTAATCCACAATCCCACTATGATCCTGAAGCAGAATAGGGGCTCAGAAAATGCTGACTGATTGGATGGATGATTCCTTTGCTACACTGTATAAAAGATTTACTAATTGATTATAGAAGGGTAAAAGGGATAAATAATTTTCATATTGCTCCCATTCATAAAAAAATGCTATAAAATATTGATCTGGTGCTCATGAAAACTTGAGGCAAAGAACTCTAAAAGATATGAAGAGACTCTAGAATAATGGCTAAACAAAAAGTTTCTGGATCCCAATTATATGGGGTCATATTCTAGCTCTATGAATTTGAAAATTTTGTATAACCTCTCTCTGGATCAGTTCCCTTAGCTACAAATTTTTTATATACTAGTATGTCCACCAAAAGGTTGTGAGGATTAAATGAATTACTACGTATCCTTGTGTAGAATAAGTTTTCTCGACCTTGGCATACTTGGCACAGGAAATTCTTTGTTGTGGGAGGCTGTACTATATAATGTAGGGTGTATGGCAGCACCACTGGACCCTCCTCACTAGATGCTTGTAAAACTCCCACCACCACCTTGTCTGTTCCCAGACAAGGAAAAATGTCTCCAGACAGTACCATAAATATTTCCTGGGGGCAAACTCATCCCCAACTGAGAACTACTCATCTAGACTTTCCAGTTAATTATGAAAAAAGCAATATTCATCTATCATATATCTGTACTAGTTTAAGATCTGAAGGTGGAAAAGTCTATAGTCTAAAGTTCAATTAGTAGAACATAATTCCAAAATAAAGACTGGGAAACAGTTGGAGAGGAGAATGCCACAATTACATTCAATTTAATAAGTATTTATTTAGTGCTTTCAGAATTTTAGAAAATGTGCCAGCTGACTACAAACAGGGTCATTTATGTATAACATAATATGTAAGTTCAAGTATTGCCTTACTTGACAGAGGAAAAAGGTATAGAGAGATAATAGATAAAAATAGACAGTGATTTAGGCTTTTATTTGTTAATGGAGGTAGTATTACCCTAAGTCAGTGGTTATCAAAGGGTATTTTTATGAGGGAAATGACAGCTTTTGAAAACCATTTTTGTAGTAAGATATGGTCATAGTCAATAAAATAGTAATGTTGAAAGAAGAATGGCTAATGGTAGGGTTGGAGTACAACTAAGAACTGACTAGAGTTTGACTGATTAGAAAGACAAGAGAGAAAAGGGAGAGGTCACCTCAGACAAAGTAAAAAAGTAAAAAGAAAGAAAGAAAAGAAAGAAAGAAGAAAGAAAGAAAAGAAAGAAAGAAGGAAAGAAAGAAGGAAAAGAGAGAAGCAACACTTGATAAGAAATGATTCCTACTCCAGCTAAAGACATGCTGTCAATGAAATTCCTGTGGTGTCATAGCTTAGGGTAGAAAGTTTCACATGTTCTTCTAGATATGGTTGCCTAGGATAAAAACTCATACCTGACCCATTTTTGTAAGATTTGGCTTTAAAAATCCAGATAACTCCTCTTAAAAAGAGAGAAAACTAACTCTAAAGAGCCTGCCCAAATATAACTAGCAAGGGTCAAAGACTGTACTGAATACTCCTCTCCTCACTTTGATCTCACAAGATTTACAGAAGAAAAGTGACCCCTTTATGAATAACTCAAAGATCATGTTTTACATGCATTTTGTTTATGACTCCTTTCCCAAATGAGATTGTTTTGTTGTGTTATAACTGTCTCTAATCTAACATCTCACTAATTATCATCTAATTATTGGTTATTCATTAATAAAGACAATGATTTACAGGTTTATATTTTACTGAATAAATATAATTACAGTATCCTATAATTCCACATTTTTAAAATATACTTTTCCTATTAAAACTTAGATTTTTGCCTTTTTAACACTATGGACATTGTTTTTACTACTTGCAAATGAATTCGTTGTTTTTTCAAGTGGTCAAATTTCTTCATTTGAAACTATATGTGGGGGCCTATGATTTAGTTTGTATCTTCAGTGCCCAGTCCAGTAACTGACACATGGTAAGTTCTACTAATGCTTATTGAGTAAATAATCATTAGTTAAGTCATTATTTAAGCTCCCTTATTTTTACTGCCTTTAGAAGTCATTAATTTCTACTTCATTTTTAAGCTTCATATATGCAAGGGATATTGTTCATTCTGATTTCTTATCTTGTATAGGGCTTATGTATGATGCACTTAACAATTCTTCTAACTTCTTTTTCCCATGTTTTGTGCTAAATGTTGGAGAGACATAGATGAGCCAAACATACATTGGCCTAACATTTTTAGAGTTCAGAGCCCAGGGTTCTATAAAAAGTGTTTCTTTCAATAATAAAGAATCTTTATATTGATCACGTTTAATGATACCCTTTAATTTTTAAATGCATTTCACTTCCTCCTCATTCTTCTCTTTAACTCAGTATTTTGATATAATAAACATTTGTTTAAATATTCTAATTAACTACATTTTCAGATTCTTCATTATCAGTTTAAAATTTTTCGAGTGTTTTTATATTCTATACATCACTGGTTTATTTGTATCACTTCATCCCATGGCAAACTGTGAAAGAAGAAAAAGAGTGAAGTAACTGGAACACAAATATAAGAGGGGGAAAAAAAGAAAGAGCTTGGACAATAAATATTGATATCATAGTTGAATTAGGGCCTGAGACTTCCACTACAATGAGTGAGACTTTAGTATCACAAAAATGTGAATTCTAGCTTTCTACTGACAAATTCTCCAACCCTCTTAAGTTTTTAACTAAAGGTAATTTGAGGATAGAGGGAACCTTGCAGAATACACACAGGATGAGTTTAAAAGTTTCATCAGTGGTAGGAAATAACACAATAATTAATCTCCAAAGACAGTGATGATTATTCTTTAGGGATTTCATAAATCCATCATCTCAGAAAATTATTACATTTTATAGATGGGATCTCAAATGAGAAGAACCATGTAAATTGACAATATTTCCCATGCTGCCAGAGATATGTTTAAAGAGGTAAAGCCTAAATGTATTTCAACTCATTTTTATCAATCCCAAAGGTGATCAGAAAATTTCTGTAAATTGAACCACAAAAATAGAAAAGGCATTGTGGACCACAGATTCAACACACAAGTATTAAATAATAAAATCAGATTTTTTCAATATGTACAAACACATAAAGATGTGCACATGTGTATTCACATACACAGATACACACAGAGAGAAAGGCTATAGTTTTATTTAATTAGCACTTAATCTAGAAGCAACCACAAGAAAAAAAAATGTTCTGTAAAATCGTTAAAATTTCTTCCTGTGGAAATTGCAGAGAACATTATCTGGTTGTAAAATTTCCTGCTAAAACGTCAAATAGCAGAGGCTTTAATTTTTAATGGTTTTATTTCTTTATAAAGAGTTCCAGCTATATGGATTCTACTATTAGAAATTCAATATTTCCTAAGCTATATTCACAGAAATATATCCAATACTTTAAAAAAATATGTAGCATTAACATGTATTTTTCAGATAATTTTAACCCATTACTCAAATTAATACCCCCACTTTCACGACTCATTTAATAGAAAAAATATTCATATGCTTTTCTTGTATTCAAGTACCTCGACATCTCTATAGAAAAATAAGAAAATACGTTGTATTGTTTCCCTACTAACAAGCCCTAAATATATATATTTTTTCTTAATGGTGACATTTATTAATTTTGTATTTTACAAGTATGTCCTAGATTATAAAAGTAGAATGATTAAAAAATATCTGGAGAGATCTTAAAAATAGAAGAGTTGGCAAAGATGTTTTATTGGCCAAATACTTACTGAGCGCCAAAGAAGCATCCACTCTACAGCTTTCATTTCATATACAATAGGGCCCAGAATTTCCTTTATAGTAATAAGGTTCCTAAATTTTGGGTACACCTGACCTGTCGTCAGCTCCCTAGAAGCAGTTAGTACAGCCTGATGACACCAAGTCACTAAAGTTATTCTGGAAACTCAATTACTCCAACAAAATCAACCTAGTGACTTGGAATAATGCCTGTAGTTGTTTAATGCCTGTAGCACCTGAAGAAAAGATTAAGAAAACAAACAAAACGAAAGATAAACAGTAAAAGGAAGGGAAAAAGAGAGAGAGAGATTAAGTTGTTTGAATAAATTTCTACTCCTGAGGAGACCAAGAGAGACTATTAATGAAAAATAACTGTACAAACCAGAGAAAATGAAATTAAAAGATACATTCCCTATTTATTTCATATGTGTCTATGCAATTACACTTGCTCTCTTAGAGGTATATTCTTTCAATGTTTTCAATATGTACTTTAAATACTTTGTCTTTAGCTAGGTTTTTGTTTGTTGTGTTTTTTTTTAGGTTTTTTATTGTTATGTTAATCACCATACATTACATCATTAGTTTTTGATGTAGTGTTCCATGATTCATTGTTTGTGCGTAACACCCAGTGCTAGGTTTTTAAGGATGCTTTTATTATTTAAGTAGACTAGGCTTGGGGCACCTGGTTGGCTCAGTTAAGCCTCTGCCTTTGGCTCAGGTCAGGATCTCAGGGTCTTGGGATTGAGCTCAGCGGGGAGTCTGCTTCTCCTTCCCTTTCTCTCCAGACCCCCTGCTCTGTCTTTCTCTCTCTGCTCTCAAATAAATAAAATCCTTATAAAAAATAAGAAAATTAAATAGACTAGGCTTATTTATCTGCAATATTTTTTTTAATTCAAATAGTAATATCTGACATTTGGTGCATATTTACTTTGTGCCAGACACAGTGAAGAGTGCTTTGCACATATTTCAAAATGGGCTTATTATCTCTGTTTTATAAATCAAGGAACTAAGTCTCATGGAAATGGAGTTAAATATTTTACACAGACTCTTCACCATATCATAAATATTAGCGATCAGACAAACTTTTCAGCGTGGTGCAAAGGCATTTTAAATGATCTCACATATGTAAAATTCTTCTTGGCCTATTTTACCTTTCTTAAGTGGAACCAAGTCCTAAAGACTTGTTTAAAGCTTAACCACCCTGCTTTTCCCTCTCCCACTCTCCCTGCTTGTGTTCCCTCTCTCTCTGTGTCTCTTTCTGTCGAACAAATAAAAAAAAATCTTAAAAAAAAAAAAAAAAGTGTAACCAGCCACTATATCACTAACTGTCCTCACTTAGTGGGCCCAAGCATAATAAACGCAACACAGATGATGTACATCAACTGAATGTCCTTATCCTCCTCAAGTAACTGAAATTACACTGGGATTCTGGAATAATCTAGAAACAAAATTCAGCACCCTTCATTAGCATAGCCATTGCATTTGCAGTCACCTGGTATTCGGTAGAAAGCAAACCAGAAGTCAGGAAAAGAGAATACTGAGGAGTCAGAAAAGCTGTAGTTTGTATTCAGGTTTTGCCACTTCCTAGCTCGTGACTTTGGAAAATTCAACAATCTATCTGAAGAGGCAAGAAATTAACATTTATTGAGAGGGTGCTATGTGCCGGAAAGTATTACCTATCTCACAGGGATTTTGCTGAATTAAATAAAAGAAGCAAATATAAAAACTTACTTGCAACATGATGCAATGTAAACTGTAAGCTGTAATAATAACAATAACAAAAAAATAATAATTAGCAATAATTATTATTACTCTGTGACTGATCCGTCCAGAGCTGTTGCACGATTCTTTCATATGAAGTCATGCCCAGCTAATACAGTAAACAAAATTAAAAACACTGTGTACTCTTAGAAATATATCTAAATCTAAAGGTGGATTGGATTAAGCAGTACTAAAGTATTTTCATTAAATAGAAGAAAATCAACATGTATCTAATAAATATCTCTTTTGTATATGGTGCACTAGACTCTGCCTATGACACGAGACACACAAATTTAATGTGAAAGCTCTTATATGTAACCGGCAGATAAGGCTTGCTGTTCCTGCAGGCACATACATCTTCTATGCAAGTCATTCCCCTACTATACTCAATCAATTAATTCAGTCTGATAAGGATTGTTAATATCACCTTAGAGTAAACAGGCATCTGTTAAATAGATCTTTCCAGATATTTGGCATATGCAGAGGTGCTGATGAAGGCAGTGATGCTTAAGGCAGTATTCTGAATGACTGTAACAAAATGCAGTATGTTTCAAACACTGTAAATACCTCCCTACAGTATGATGTCTAGATACTAATACAGAAGTGGTTCCAAGAGATTAAAATTATGTGAGAATAAATGAATATCACAACACTATTTATAAACTGGAACTGTAAGACAAAGAAACTATGAAATAGGAAAAACAGTGAAAATAGAGAAAATGAAAATTCTATTCTAAACCAATGCTCATCTAGCATGCCTGTCTGCATGCTCTATTACTCAGGATCTAGGCTTACTTTTGCCTTTTAGAAATTTTTTAGAAGGCAAAAATACTTAGATATTGCCCATTTACTTCACTTACGCTAAGACTGGATTGTCAAAGTGGCAACTAGTATTTAGAAAGAGAGAATTTGATTTAGTTTTCTTGCTAAGCCCTATTTCAAGACGATAAAGAGTGATTTGAAAGTCAGAAAGGGTAACTAGTTTATGCCCTTCATTCCCTAAACTTTTTATTTTATCTCCATTACAGTAATATAAAGAAGTATTTGCCTTGATGTTTTTTCTACACTACCAATTTACAGTGAAACATATGATTTGTCTTACAAAACTATTCTAGAGACAATATATTTGGAGGAATCTGGGAAATTATAAACTGTTTTACTACTTGCTCCTCATTAAAATTAAAATTAGATTTAAGCCATATCATTTGCACTGTGCTACACATCAGAATTCAGATAAATCATCACATTGAAATATGAATGTTTGCTGAGGCTAAAGATGTGACAGTTTAACAGTCTAATTTCTTGGCTTTTAAATCAATTGTTATTGGCCAGAGCAGTTTTGGGGGGAGATGGTAGATGGATGTCCAAATATTAAGTATGTTTTCACTGAAATAGTCAAATTTTGACTGTGGAACATATATCTAAACTTTATTTATAGAAACTACTTCTTTTATTATGATTTTGATATTCTTATCAAACAAGATAAATTGTATCTTGAAAATGGAAATAAATTATTAAAAATTCTAAAATCCCTATACACAAAATTTTCATTTTTAATTCTTTGAAAGTAAATCATGACAATCTCATATTTATCTCTTAATACAAAATTCTACCTTCTCATAATATTTGTTTCCTGAACAAAAAAATCACTGATATTAGTCGTTGAAAGTAATAATTTCTAGTTGACTGTTCTAATCAACTAATCTAAGTTTGTAGTTGTCAACATAAATCTTACCTTTCAACATAAAAAAATGAAATTCTATAGTTCTGTTAATATGTAATTTTTAAAATATCCTTTTATAAGCTGCTGAAATGAGAAAAACTAACTAGCAATTTTCCATTAAGTTTTATGAAAATAATTTGACTTTGATGGTCTAAAATATAAAATAATGCACAAATAAATTTTTTCATTATTGTTAATTTTAAAATTACTAATTATAAATTAATCGGTCTGAAACCAATAACATTATGACAAGCTAGTAATAAAGCTTTTATTTACATGCACAAGAAAAGCATGCTTTTATTTTAAATTCAAGAAAATGTCAACGTTGGAATTGAGAAGTCAGATTAAACAAATTTGTAAAGGACACGGTGTTACTTGGCAAAGGCAAGGCACTCAAGGAGGAAACTTTAAGGAGATGAGTAATGATAAGTTCAGAAATAAATGTTAATGAACTGAAGTGAAAGAAATGATCTTGGGAAACGGTACCTAACAAAATAGATATGTTTGGAAATTGGAAACTATGAAATTGGGTACCAAGTAGTATATAGGTATTCAATTAGTTGACAGTGAGTATCAAAGATATTCAAGATTTTTAATTTAGAGGTTTAGTGCATATCAACACCATTCAAAAAGCAATAAATGCAGAGAGGACAGTTTGTATGGTTTTATTGTCTGTGTCCTCTTGTTTTAATGGACACCGCTGTGGGAAACAGAAAATAAAGAATTCACTTGAACAATAGACTCCAAGGTGTTCATACTACCTCCAAAGACATATAGTAGCCAGGAAAATTAAACTACTCAAAAATCAAATCTTGCCAGAAATTGTACATCATGGAAGTCATATGAATGGACAAACCCCCCACAGAAGAGGAAGCAGATCATGAAGACAAAAAGGCAGAAAATATACACTTGATTATGTATCATTTAAGATTCAAAGAAAAAGATGATTCCACAAGGAGAGAATGGAGAGATCTGATAAACATCAAAGAAGAGGTGGTGTTAAAGCCAAAGCTGTGTTAAGTGGAGGGAAGTGCCAAATGCAACTGGGATATGCAGTAGGAGGTCGATGATCTTGTAAATTAGGAAGTAACTGATTTCTTCTGACAGTTTTTTTGCTTGTTTTTGTTTTGCTTTGTTTTGTTTTGCTTTGTTTTTTTAATGCTGGTGGAAACGGAAGCCAGATTGAGTGAGTTGACATGTCATTGAAAGTGAACGTGTCAAAATAGATTAGAAATGGTAAAATTGTTTGTGGTTTGAGGAAACAACTTAGTCTCAAAAAGACTGAACGTTTTTTTGTTTCCCATATTTTATTTATTCTCATTTTTTTCTTTTTTCTTTTCTTTTCTTTCTCTCTTTCTTTTTTCTTTTCCTTTTTCTCTTTTTGCTACACCTTCACAACATAGAAGTAATCCCAAAAATGTATCCAGTTTTTTTTCATTTTGAGCTAGCTTACTTTCCTGTCTATCTGGTTAATTTAATAGTTTTATTTTCATTAATTTTTGAAAATATAACTCACTGAATTACAATGGACAATCTATTTCTGGGATTCCCCTTCATATTTTTTTTTTCACTTTCACTATAAAACCACATTAATGATTGCGGGGTGGGGAATCCATACCTTCCAATGGCTTCTTCATGCTTTATTTTTCATTTAACCTCAGGATTCAAGGGGAAACTAAGTTAGTACTTACAACTGAAGAAAACAAAAATATTCAAAGTTCGGATTTTAGGTAGATAATCTAATATTAAGGCCCTTTAAGATATAATACTGTACATTAAAATTTGAAAACAGAAGGAAAAAATGTGTTCCTTTTTAAAAATATATAAAATTTAGCTAAATTTTAGAATCATTTTGCTAAGGAGTCTGAGTTAAGTAAGTGCTTAAGGTCAAGTAGATGATGTATTAAAACATGTGATGTTACTTGTTATAGATGAACTTTGAATTATCATAAAATTAAGTTGATGAGTAAAAATGTACTATTACTCTATGATACTAATATTTTTGTCAAAATTTTTCCTATTTTGTCTTTCCCATGAGCTGGCAATTGCTATGTTACAAACTATCCAGCAGTAAATATCTCCCACTGAAATCAACCTAAATTATTCTGATGTCCATATGTCACTTTTTAGATGCAAGCCGGAGACATCATTAGCATTAATGATGTGAGGCTGTTTTTGTTGATGCCTATTGCTATTTAATGACCCAACTATTCTGAAGCAGTTTTGATAACGTGAAAAAAAGAGAAAATCATCCAGAATTTGCTCCAGGAGAGATTTGATTAGAAGTTATTGACTAAGCAATCCTACATAAAAGGTTTTCTGCTATCCTAGGAGAAATGATTAAAAAAAACAAAACAAAACACCTAGGCCATCAAATTAGTTTTGTTTCAAATGAAAATATATTGTATTATTTCAGTTATAGTTAATATAAATTTAGTTTTTCATATTTAAAGGAAATAAAGGTAATATTTTATTATCAAGATTTCTTTTAAACATGTACCCATTCACTGCACACATTTAAAAGGAAATGAATTTTATGTGTTAAGATTTCTGGATCGGAAAGCAAATAGAATGTGGCCCTAAGTATATGAAGTCCCTAATATACCATGGAGACAACTAGTATTTGTCTCATATTACTAGCTCTTCTCAATTTACCTTAAGACATTATTGTCTTTAATGTATTAATGATGAAATTTTATAAAATGATTCCCTTAATAAGATGTACTGACCCAATCAACTGCTCGAATTTTAGCTTGTAATCTGGGTCTTCAGTGTTGGAAGGGCATGTGAAAAACATTTTCAGTAGCAATTTCAAAACTGCAGCAAGAGCAAAAAAACATGTTTCTTCAATAACAAAAATTATTTAAAATCATTAACCTAATTAACATTTTCACCTGGTCTTCGTCTAATGTGCAAACGGGCGGTTAACAACAATAATTACTCAACTACAAACTAAGTGGTCAATTAGATACACGATTACCCAATTTGCATGCACAGAAGTGAATTTTTACACTAAAAAGTTATTCCTAAGCATTATAGATATAATACAGATGTAAAATTTAGTCTTTAATCAAACTATATACCCTTCACATACCTTTTTTCAAATGTGTACCTAGAAACATTCTCTCTTACTATTAAAATGACTCATATTACAAATAATGGAGGAATGATGTAGGTATTTTGAGATTAAGATTATCATTTTTATGTATATCACTATTATGGTAGATGACAATCATTCCTTTTAATCGAATTCATTCATACGATCATCCACTCATTCTTTTATAATTAATACATTAAACGCAAACTGAGTCTTCTAGAAGATTCAATTCAGTATGTAATGCAGACTGTCTCACAGGGGCATTATGTTAAGAACCAAGAGGGGTATATAATGTATGTATGTGTCTAATGAGAAGATAGAAAGCTAAAAAAAATAATAACAGCAGAAATACAGTATGTAAACAGTTTCTTACATATAAAACAAAGTTAACTTTAGAAACTATCGAGAATGTTAAATTGTTTAGTGGGACAATGTGTATAATCTTTAACTCATCCAATGATTCATAAATATCTACCTCTTACTGTGTAGTGAGCATTGTGTTAACTAAAGGGAATAAAAAAATGGTTGATTTTTTTAGTCAAAGCCTTACTCCTTCTTGCAAGTTAGCAATTGGTCTTTATTTTAACTATTTGTCTAGGATGTTTGAATTTCCACAATTGTTTTACAACACAAAAGACTCAAAATGTAGGGACGCCTGGGTGGCTCAGTTGGTTAAGCAACTGCCTTCGGCTCAGTTCATGATCCTGGAGTCCCGGAATCGAGTCCCACATCGGGCTCCCTGTTCGGCAGGGAGTCTGCTTCTCCCTCTGACCCTCCCCTCTCTCATGCTCTCTCTCTCTCATTCTCTCTCTCAAATAAATAAATAAATAATATTCAAAAAAAAAAAGACTCAAAATGTATGGTGTTCAGTTTAGAAGGACACCAGAGTATATGTCTTACATGAAATTTTAGTTATGTAGGAATAGAGTTTTTGTTATGGTTACATATATTTCACTTAGTTTTTATACAGTAACAATTGAAAAGAATACAACTAAGCCCAATTTTCCCAAATTTATAGACCCTGGTTGCATCCCACATGAATTTCCATTCATTCCCCATATCCCATTATTTCCAAGGTCAAGCTTGCAAACTCAGGCAAGAGTCTCTGCCATCACAGTTTTTCAAGAATTCCACTGTACCAGGTCTTTCTGTAGGTTTTCATTTCGTTGGCCCTGGTTCTCTCTAATATATCCCTCTGGTGTACCACACTATAAGGTGAGAATGTTAATGTTCCCTGTATCACAGACCTAAACTCATTAGACAACACAAAATACTTGTTATGTTCTTATCTGGAAATGTGAGAGTCTGCATTTCTCAGGATCCAGCACTATAAAATAAGCCTGCATTCACTATCCCACTATTGACCCATTTTATATCTGCAATTACTTTTTGAGAAAGCCAAGATTGTTTGGGACTTTTATTGACCCTTTCTCAGGCTTTGTCTCAACAGACAGGAACCAGCTATAGGTTTAGCAGTATGAGCTTCATACAGAATTCTGGCCATTGAAATTTTCAATTTATATCTTAATAACTGTTAACTATGTCTGGGTCATATAGCATGTGTCTGTTTAACTTTTTAAGAAACTGTCAAAGATGTTGATCTTTCCTACTGTTCTCCTCCACTGCTAAAGGACTTATTTACCTGTAAATGATACTGTAGTATTATTAAAATAATAATAATAATAATAATCATAATGGCTGGGATCACAAGACAGCTTTTCCCAGTATTCCCAGAATCAGTGATTTTTAATAATGCACTATTATTTTTAGTAGATATAGTTGTAAATATTTCAAATAAACAACAGGTTATCTGATTCAGTTTCAAGGGTAATCATTTTACTATCAATTTTTCTTGGAGGATAGAACAGGTAGGCACACTATGCAAAATTAAATACTCTAAAGCTGCCTTGAAAAGATTATGTTTAAACTAAGTGGAGTTTCAGGTTATAATTCCTTTATATATTTCCTATATTCCTTTATATTCCTTATATTCCTTAGGATATATAAAGGATAAGGATATTTATATCCTTATATTCCTTATAATTCCTTTATGTATTTCCTGTATTTTCTAAACTAAAATTATTGAGACCATTCTTTATAGAATAGTATTTTGCTTCTCAAATTAATTACCTATTCATGTATCTGTTAATGTAAAACCCCATTTTTTTTCTGAGATACTTATGTTCTTCTTGCCCCTAAACTGAGGTTGAATGGTCTTTTATTCAGAAACATCTTTGTTAGGGTCCCCAATTTTCATAAGAAATTTTTCTTATCTTCTATCATTTGGTCCCTACTGATATATATTAAAGCATATATTTCACTGAGAAATACAGTAATTTTGGAAATTTTTGATAATTTTGAATAATTTATAGATCTCGGCTGTCATTTCTTCCAGATTAGTGGTTCTTAAACTTAATTGTTCAGAAGAGTCACCAGGAGTGCATGTTAAAAATATGAATTATCTGGGACACCTGGGTGGCTCAGTCGATTAGCATCTGCCTTCAGCTCAGGTCATGATCCCAGGGTCCTGGATTCTAGCCCCATGCTGGGCTTCCTGCTCAGCAGGGAGGCTGTTTCTCCCTCTGCCTGCCACTCCCCCTGCTTGTGCTCTCTCTCTCTCTCTCTGACAAATAAATAGATAAAATCTTTAAAAAAATATATGAATTATCTAATATTGAATTAAGAGACCAGGGATGGATGTAAGATTTTTTTATATTAAATAAGTGCTACAACTAGTTGTTGGTAATTTAAAAATATATTCTATCTCCTGGTAATATATTTATTGACTACTGCATCAGAAATTCATTGTAATACTAAATGTGACTAAAACAATTTATATCATTTTAAAACAACCTTGGTTAATAATAAAATGTAATTTTTATACTGCTAAGGCCAGAATAGTAACACATATTTTTTTTTAAAGTCTTAAATTTGTCATAAGGGCTTCTATTTTAAATCCTGAGGTTTCAACTTTTCTTAAAAAGAAAAACATACTGGGAAATATATATTTTTTAAACTCCTTTAAATAGTCCTGGGTCAAATATTATTAGATTAAAATTTTTTTTAAAATCATATTAAATATACCCAACATTTTGGGTCAAGCCAAAAAGACTTCCTTACTTACCTTTGAACTCTTTTCCTACAACCTATTAGAGCTGCTTTAGCATCCTAAAAATAAATGATTTCTATGCATTCAATTTTTGTCTATTTAAAAATTTCAACGTAGCCATTCTCATCATTTTATCCAGTCACACTGTCTAATATAAATTGACCTTTGCTGGTGAAAAAAAATGTGAAATTAATTTGATATTATTTGTAGTGGGAAACAAAAATATTTCCTAATACATAACATTATAATTTTATGTAAATTTATTGTTATAAAATTTCAAAAGTTTTTTTTCTTTTTTCTTCTTTAATGGGTAATAAGTTGGGATGTATTTATTAAGATGTAACCTCTCTGGGAAAAAATCCAGGTGTATTTTATCTTTTCTATTTCAATTAAGTCATGTATTCATATTAGAAAAATGCATTGAGCAACATAGAAATGAATAAACAGAAAAATAAAATATGTGCACACCAGTGGTACCAGAGTGGTTAAAATAGTGCAGTAAAAATTTAATATGCATTTGCCCTTCAAGTACGTCTAAAACCTCGTAAAAGTAAAAACATACAAAAGTTTAAATAAGGTTGAAAAAAAAGCAGAGTAAGATAAGGAAATATGTAATGTTATTGGAAGAGATGATAAGTGCTATGAGAGTTCAGAAGAGAAGTAGCAATTCATCCAGTTTAATGCTTCTATTGCATAACAGAAAAAAATAGACTGAGAGGTTAGGTGAAGCAGCCAAGTTCACATTGCTGGTTAATGGCCCAAATATTTCTAGGTGATGAGGAGATCCTTGTGATTCCAGGCATCATAAAACTTTCCAGTAATTCTTTGAAAATGTAGGGTTTCTTTTATGTGAACCTGAAATCGAAGTGCAGTAGGAGTGACTTTATTTCTACCATATGTTAAAATAACTGTATTATCCTCAAGATGAATTAAATAAGAACTGTGAGAATTGGGTTACCTCCTAAACGGCAGTCAAGGAAACTCATTTTTGTGTTTTTTCAAGATTAAGAAGAATTGGTAAATGTTACTGAGCAGGAAAACTAAACCTCTAATTCTCAAATATGTCTTATCATGTTTTGTTCAAAAAGACCAATCTGAGAGTGAATGTTGTCATTTGTTGTCACAAAATGTATCTTAAGCAAAATATGAAATTCTAAATGGTTTAAGAATGATTACTTGTAACATATGCAAACGTATAAAAATATTTAATATATTTGTATTCAAATATATTTTATATTAGTTATATAGTATATGTAATATTTCTATAGGCAATTTGAAAATTTTAGAAAAATAAACATGTACATTCATTTTTACAGATGCCCCAACAACAAACCACAAACTAGGTGGTTTAAATAATAGAAGTTTATTGTCACACAGTTCTGGAGGTTAGAAATCTGAAATCAAAGTGTCCACAGGGTTGGTTCCTACTAAGGACTGTATCTCTCCCTTTATTTTGTAGATGACTACTTTCTCCCTGTGTCTCTTCACAGAGTCTTCCTTCTGTGCATGTATGTCCCTGTGTCCACATTTTCCTTTCTAAAATATCACAAGTCATTTTGGATTACAGCCTACCCTGTTGATTGCATTTTATTTTATTTTTTAAAAGAATTTATTTATTTATTTGACACAGAGAGAGAAAGTACAGAGGGAGCGGCAGGCAGAGGGAGAAGCAGGCTTCCCACTGAGCAGGGAGCCGGATGCGGGGCTCGATCCCAGGACCCTGAAATCATGACCTGAGCTGCAGGCAGACGCTTAACAGACTGAGCCACCCAGGCACGCTGTTGATTGCATTTTAATTTAATTACTTCTGTAAAAGCTCTATCTCAAATATGATCACAGTTGGAGGTGATGAGGCTTAGGACTACAACATATCTTTTTTGTGGGGAGAGGATATAATTCAACCCATAAAATCAGGTTATGGTTATATAAAATTATAGTACAATGTAACATGAATATTTTTGTACCACTACAGAAATAATGGCAAATCAGTTTATATTTATCTATACAAGCCTCCTAAAGAGGCTTTGTGTAAACTTAGTATTTTCAAAGTCAGTCTATGTACTAAACATTTTAATCATCTGATTCAGATGTTCAAGGATCAAATTCCATTTGCTGATTTGAGCTTGCAATATCCAAAATTTAATCCTTTCTATTTCAGAATTTGTGACACTTGAGGAAATCTCTGTGTTAAAGTTGATCGATTTGGAGAAGAAAATTCTATCATAATTTGGTCATCCTGCAGTATCCAGTGAAAATTGGAAAAGTGGAAATAATCCAAAAGTTGCCATTGGCTGTTCTGTGGGCTTCAGATCATCCTAATTAACATCAGAAAAGGCCAGCAATGATGAGGCAGGTTGGTAGATCATGTTCAAGTTTTAATTTTAATTTCACCTTATACAAGCAAAGATGTACTTATTTACATTAAGCTAAAGTCATAGCAACTTTTTTTTCCTATCTGTTTCCTGCAAATGTAAATGTATATAATATTATATATGAGATATATGTGAGATACAATAATATATGATGTATATATGATATATATCTATATATAATACATATACACACATATATCACAAAGGCCTTTTTTTTAAAAAGATTTTCTTATTTATTTATTTGAGAGAGAGAGTGAGCGAGAGAGAAAGAGAAAGAGAGAATAGGTTGGGCAGAGAGACAGAGGGAGAGGGAGAAGTAGTCTCCCCGCCGAGTAGGGAGCCTGACAAGGGGATGGATCCCAGGACCCCGGGATTATGACCTGAGCCGAAGGCAGATGCTTAACCAACTGAGCCACCCAGGTGCCCCACAAAGGCCGTTTTATTGTTTAAAAGTCCTTAGGGATTTAAGTGGTTGGTTTGCTTTATTCTGTTTTGTTCACAGTTTTAACCTGTAAGACATACAGAGCCTTTTAGTTATGCATTCATGCAAAATGCTAAGGATTTCAGAGATATAACAGGTTCTAAGGGCCCAGTTATTTGTTACCAGGGAACCACAGAATGGCATTAAGTCATTTGTAATAATTGGCTAAAATGATAAATAGAAGGCAAATTTCCCTCTTCAAGGATGTGGAAAGAAGTCTTCTGCCTAAAAAACGCAATAATCAGAGATCCATCTAGCAAGCTTAAAAAACATTTCTATGTAACTTAATATCATGTCTAAAGTTTAACTGTTAAAGTAAATTGAGAGTATGAGAGGCAGAGGGGTCTGTGAGAATGGCTAAATTAACCAAGAGGTCACTTGCAAATGGTTGCTCTTGGAATGTTTTTACCTACTTCAGAAAACAATTTTAATTATAATTATGAGATGATATATGAACTACAGAAGAAGAAGCTGAACAAAATCTATACATAAAATAGGATTTGCAATATACCATCAATAAAAAATTAGAAAAAATACCTATTTTCATTGGTTTTAAGTTTAGACTATAGGATGACATTTATGTATATATATATATATATATATGTACACACATACATCTGCACACATACTATATATGTGTATATAGAGAGAGGGATACACGCATATAAACACACACACAAACATACACAGAGATGATTTCTTCTTTATTTAAGTCATACATTTTAGAAGCATGAGATTTTAGAATTGTTTTAAGTATAGAATTCTAAGCCATGAAAAAGCAACTCTTTTCACCCATAGTAACTTGTTTAACTTTAGGTGAAAAGATAAAAGGAAACATTAGATTTCTGTGGCCTGAGATTATAAACTATAAAAGTATAAAATAACAAACATTTAGATGTCAACCCTAATATCCTGTTCCAAACATAAATCAATCTACTATTTTGCCGGAACTTTCTAATTATCCATTATTCCTTGTTTCTCCTCACTTTCTGTGGTAATTATGTTTATACTACCAAAAGCTATAAAATAGCTTTAATTACCACTATACTAACCCACTAGATACTTGTATTTAAACCACAGCACTTTCAATGTTTAAATCTCCTACAAACATGAGCCTATAGACATAGGTTAACCACAGGCCCATTTTTTGGGGTGGTGGTGGGCAAGGTGATGGTGGGTACTATCCATTTCATTAAGCTTTGCAACTGAAAGAAACTAGTATTTGGTATCTTTGTCAAAGTAGCCAAACTTAAATTCATTGTGCAGAATCAAAACTTGATTTTAATTATTTTATTTTTGATTATTGATATTATAGAATTTGCAAATATTGAAAATATATTCATATTTACAGACTTGACTTTCAAAATAGGTTTAGTTTCTCATTGGCTTAATGGTAATTAACTCAGGATATTTAACAAGATATTCTGTCCTATTTCCTAAAAGAAATATTAATATACTAAGGCCGCATTTTCTATGAAAGACTGTTCAAGTCGGCCAGTCAGTATTTCCTTGGATACCTGCTGTGTTCTGACCAATATAACCATTCTTAAGTAAAAACAGAAACAGAATTTCCATTTTCTTGTCTTTAAATTTCTTTTCAATTTCTCAGATAATTACACTTCACTAGATAAATAATGGAGGCTTTAGAATCGCTTAAATATACACAAAACACTTGAGATTAAGATTGCTTACTCAGATATTAAAACTGTCTCAATCTCTGAGAAATATTTGTGTGTTCTTTTAGCTTTGAAACACAGTTTATTTGAAGGAAGGAAGTAAAGAAGGAAAATCTTTCTGGATACATACTATTGGATATGTACATTTGTTGAGAGCTATGTTTAACATTCTCAAGCTTATCAACTCATTTAATTCTGAAAACCGAAGACATTTCTATGGAAGGGGCATTATTCCTTTTTACAGAAGAGAATCTTGAAGATCTGAGAGGTTACAAGACACCTTCCCCCATGAGAGCTAGTAACTATTGCCACTATTCCATCTTCAGATGTTGCCAGGCTCTTTCCCAGGTAAGAAAAACCAAGCAAAGGTAAAACCTTCTTGCTTTGATTTTTAATTTTATGTAAACTCTGGCTCTGTGCAGAACCAGTGGCAGAGGGCAAGGTCTTGCAGAGCTGGCAGGAGAGAGCATGTTGAGATAAACTGAGCACACAGTTAATTACTGGGAAATAAGACTACGACACTGTTGCTGACTTCAAAGGCTAGCCTTGATGCTCAATTTCTGTGGAAGCTGGGACAGTGGAAATAGGGAGAAGATTTTCACAAAATGTTTTTAACTGCAGAGATCTGCAAGTGTAAACTGGAATGAAGTCAAGAGAAATATTAAATAATTTGTTAAGAGAATACAAATTTCCTATTTCTCTTTCCATATAGAATCGTGCTCATTTAAGATATGATGTCCAGGTGATATATTTCAGGGATTATAGTGAAAATAATCTAGGGACAAGTTATGTAAACAACAACTTGTCATATTTATAGAATATATTTATAGAACATTTATAGAATAGATATATGTTGTTGAGAAAGTGCAGTTTTATTCCTCTTTAATTCACTAATATGTCTGAAGAAGTATGGATCAAAAAGCTATGATTTATTTTGGGTGCTTCCCTCAAACTGCACACAGAGCCTGGTTAAAATTCAGTATGACTGTATTTAATTGATATAGCCATTAAGAAATATGGAAGCAGTGTAAGAGCTTTGGCCTTAGAATCCAAAGACTTGTTTTTGACACTCAGTTCTGTTATGTAAGGGTTCTGTGGCTTTGCTTAAATGGTTTCAATATTTTGAGTCTCAAGCTCATATACCATGAGGAACAGTAATTATATATTTCTCATAAAGAGAGAAAGAACATTAAAACAGTTTGAAAAGAGTAAGGTCTTATACAAGTTTCTATTGTTTTTATTATCTATTTATTGAGCAAATACTTCTTGAGTATTAATTTTTGTGCAAGCACTGTGATAGGCATAGCAGGTGGACGATAGCCTAAAGTCCCCGCCCTCCCAGTACTGGAAGCTAATGGGAGATAGAAATGTAGAGATACTGTCTTTATTAGTATCACTAGCAACACAGCCAATATTATCAATCACGTGCTACATGCTGGCTACTATGTTCGGGATTTCACTCACATTAATTCCTATCATGCTCTCAACAACCTTATTCTCTCAACTATCATATCCTCATATTGTCATACACAGGCTGTTGTAGGAAGGATTGAAGCAAGGCTTAAGTAAGCATATACTTCAGAAAGAACACAGTGACTTTTCTAGAGATACCAAAACAGTGGGGGAGATATTGCAGCAAGGGAAACAAATTATGATGCTGTTGTTTTAGCATTATTATGAGAGAGGGAGAGAGAGAGAGAGAGAGATTTTCTAGAAATACAGGGAAAGAATGATTCTGGAAATATATTGGAGGTAGAATTGATACGATTTTGTAATTGGATAGTCTGGTGGTGAACATGGGATCTAGAGAGAGGTTTATCTAACAGAGATATGGGAGGAAGGTAGAAGGATCTAGTTTAGTTCTTAATATGACTTTGAAGTCCCCCATTGTCTATGCCAGCAGAATTATCAGGTAGGCTTTGAGTAGTGAATGAGAGGAGAAGAAAGTAGAACCTGCTTATGAGACCACAGGCAGTGTTCAAATAAGTAGGAAGAATACTGAGAAAACACCTGGACAAAAAAGTTTAAGTGACAGAGTATTTCGATAAAAAATTCATACATATACATACATATATACATGTATGTATTCACATGCATATATAATTAGAATTAAATGCTGTCAAATAAGTCTTGTTTAAGTAAGTCTTAGAGATTTTTTAAATTTAGTCAAAAGGAAGTTGTTGATAATCTTGATGAGATACTTTCAGAGGAATGGGTTTAGAGGTAGTAAAGAGAAATACCAACAAAAAAGAAAATGATTTTTCTCTATTCTCTAGTCACATTTTTTTATATCAAATGTGTGCATTTTTTTCCCCACACCAACAAACTCTCCAACTCTTCAGATACCAACTGGGCGCCCTCCAGTTCAATTCTGAAACTATCTACCCAGAGTTAACACAGATTCCACAGGTTAAGGGCCCAGTCCCACAAGACTGCCCCCCATTTCAGATGTCAATGACACGTCTGAGCCTCCGGCACTTCTGACTGACCAGCTATAAACTGGGGTTCACCGTGGTCCCCTCCTCAGTGTTGGACAATTTGGTAGAAGGGCTCACAGAACTCACATACGTGCTTTATTTATGATTACCAGTTTACTAGAAAGGATACAACTCGGTAATAGCCAGATGGAAAAACACACATACGGCAAGTATGTTGATAGGAGTGTGGAGCTTCCATGACCTCTCCACGGGTACCACCCTTTCAGCATCTTAATGTGTTCAGCGACCTGGAAGTTCTCCGTATCTCTTTATTTAGGTTTTTTTCATGGAGGTTCCATTATGGAGGCTATGATTGGTTAAGTCATTAGCCATTGATGATTAACACAATGCTCAATTTGGCTCCCCTCCCTAAAGGTCAGATATAGGGCTAAAAGTTCCAACTTTCTAAATACATTGTTGATTCTTCTGGCAACCAATTCCCATCCTCCAAGGCTCATCTCCTATACTCAGGTATGGTTGAAAGGGGCTAATTACCAATAACAAAAGATATTCCTTTTGCTCCTCCCTCCCATTCAGGAAATTCCAAGGGTTTTGGAAGCTCTGTGCCAGGAAATGGGGATGAAGACTAAATTTATATTTCTTTTTATATCAGAGGTAGAGATGGAATCACATTTCAGAGTGAGTGACAAGTGAGGAATTGAAGACAAGTATAAACTTTTCAAAATTTTGGGTGATATGGGGAATCAGGATTAGAAAGGCTAAGAGGACTGAAAGGAAAAGGGAATATTATTTTATCCAAATTGTCTGAAGTATAGAGTGGGCAGGACCAATCCATGGACTTGGAGAAGCTCATGCAGAGGTAAAATATCACAATGAGAGAATAATGACAATAGTTATCTTTGGAGTCAGTTTTGACTTGTTGGGCTTCCAAAAGTGTCTGCATATGTAAGTCAATTCATGTCTTTTTTTCAGGATTAGTCTTAACTAAGTAAACATGAAATTCTCATCCCATCCTAGAGCTTCTTGTCTCTGTTGTATCTTGGGAAAGTCATAACCCCTGTCCTGGATCTGGGCTCCCTCTGGATATTTATATCATCAAAATGAGTCTTGGTGATTAGTCCTGAAGGCCCTTTTCCAGTGTTCAGTCTGAAGACAGAAATCTCTTTATAAAGGAAAGGAATAAAGAAAATACTTTTTTTTTTTTTTTTTAGTCTGAGGATGTCATATGCAGGACAGACATGAATATACTATTTTCTCCATTAGTTTTGCATACTTATCTATTTACACTTTCAGAATGGACATTTCTACTAACAATTTCCTGAGCCTGGTGACAATTCATAGGCAAGGGATTGCAGCATTATGAGCAAATACTTTGTGTCATCAGGCTGCCAACAGGTAAGAATGAAACACTTTTCACCAAAGGTGGAGACTCCTTGTGAAGAGCGTTACAGCCTGTGAATCAGATAACATTCCTCTGCATGAGACATGTGTTCAAGTATAGAGGTTGAAACCCAGGCCTTCAGTTTTGTGTGGAAAGATGAAGGCATGACTAAAAGATGATGACAACTAAAATGACATCTTGAGGAAAAAATAACAGGACACACTATCTAAAACAGGAGAGGCAAACAAAGTGGGGTATTTTAGAAATTAATAATTTTTTTACATAATATTGCATGTATTCTTGTACCATTATCGAGATTACAGAAACTTGATGGGAGACATGTATATTACATTGCACCTATTAGGTATTTTGAAATGCACTTTAACCCTTAGGTAAATAAGGTGCTTCCGTACAGCTTTATTTAAAGTTTCATTTGGTACCCTAGAGATAAATTTACTATAAAATTCCGATATTTCTGTTCACTGAGCATATATGTAAATAGCATTTTTATGCATGGGCAAATATATCACATTTATTCTAGTTTATCAAATAATACATAGGATTTAGGATAAATGCATTATATAAAATGCTACTCTGCTCCAAGTGTGGAAAAGGTAACAGGGATACAAATTATTTGGTCTAAAAATATATAGTATTTATACAATGAGATCTAAAATTTAAGACTTTTATATTTTATTTAGTACTTATTATTCTGTAATGTATCTCCTTAGGCTTCATTTCCTCTTAATTCTGGAAAACAGCATTCCTTATTCATGTACTGACTGATCAAAGACTCAGATGTAGTACAATTCAGATTAGAAAAACAGATCTTGAAATTCATAAGCCCAATTCATGAAAAATTAATAGGGTCAAATCATATTGTTTTCCATATTTTCTTGGAGAAAACATGAAAAATGAAATTGAGGATAACATAGTATTTCATATAACTTCTAAAGAGAAAGTAATATTTTAAATCAATAGATACCTCTTCTATAATACTAGTTAAAATAAATTATGAATATATTTTAAACAATATAGTTTTTGTGTGTGTGATTTGATTAAAAATTCTTTCACTTAAAAAGCAAGTTTATCATCTAAAAATGTACATAAGCAATTCCTGAACTGGAATGGCATCATAACAGATGCTCAGAGAATTTAAAAGTAATCAGACTGGAATAAATCACCACTGTGGGAAATTTCATTTTTAGTTTCAATGTACTTCCCTTTAGAGATATAGACCATGATAACTGGTATCTGAAATACCAGTAATTGATGTGATAAAATCCTGGAAAGTATTATGAATTAAAAATAAATGACCTAGACCCCAAAAGGAAGTTACAGAAAACAAAATAACTGCTTTATCAGCACTAGAGAAAGCTACATTACTGAGGGATTGCTGACATTGGAAAAGGTAAGGCATTAACACTTAAAGCGAAGGGTGTCAATATATTTTATTACTTTTGTCTCAATATAATGCATGTTGAATTCTGAAACCGGAGTGGGCAAAGTGGAAGTCTGTGGGCCTGTTGTGTGTCTGCTACATTGTCAAGACCGTCTCCTTGAACCAAACTGATATAAGGGCACCACTGCTGGAGGCTACAGAAATCCTACTATGGAGACTGCCTGCAGAGAGAAAACACTCCTACTGTAGCCCATGTTACATGAAAACGACCAAGTATCTACGAAATGCCAGTCAGTTTCAAACCACAGACAATACTCTAGGAAAAGGAAGTTCATATTTTTGCTTTGCTTTTATAGTAAACAGAGCATATTTTTTACTATTCAATTTCATCAGCATGTGATCTAGATATTCTAGAACAGGGTTTCTTGACCAGGGCACTATTGACATTATGGACCAGATAATTATTTATTGTGGGGAGCCTTCCTGTTCATTGCAGGATGGTTAGCAGCCTCCCTGATCCACCGTTAGATCGAGTGGTATCCCTCCTCCCAAGTTCTAAAAATCAAAAATGTCTCCAGACCAACGTGGACAAAATTACCCCCATTAAGAACCACTGTTCTAGAGTAATTATTTTAGTTATATAAATGTAATAGAATTTTATATTGATGAATTTTGACCTCTAGCTGATATCTATCAAAAGATTTTAATAATACCTATTTTAAAGGACTGATGAGGCATAAATGACAAAATGAAAGAGAGTATGGCATTTTTTATTCTACAATAGATATGATTTTTGATCCATTATCAGAGCTTTTGTTTTAAAGATTTTATTTATTTATTTGAGAGAGAGAGCGAGCGAACACGAGCAGGGAGAAGCTTAGAGGGAGAAGGAGAAGCAGACTCCCCACTGAACAGGGAGCCTGATGCAGGGCTCCATCCCAGGACTCTGGGATTGTGACCTGAGCCAAAGGCAGATGCTTAACTGACTGAGTCACCCAGGCAACCCCCATTATCAGAACTTCTAATACAACACCTGTCTTCATAGCATGTCTGTAGCCTAATTTTTATTTTTTAAAGATTTTTTTATTTGCCTTTAACTTTAAAACTGATTTTGAAAAAAGAACATCTGAGTTGGTCCTTTAAATTTTATTGTCTCATAAAACACACTATTTGAAAGAAATCACAGTTTAACCATGTAATCTGGTTAAGAGCCCTGAAGTTGCTACTTTAATAAGTGAATTCTATTATTCATTTAGTTGAATGAAATATAACATTAATTTATTTCACATTATTAGAAAGGGAACCTAATGATGGACATTTTAATGAAAACTTACAGATGATGCCCTTACTTGCTGAAATAGCACCCTGAATCATGGTCTGCCGAACTCAATACCATTTCACTATTCATAGCATTTTATAAATGTTCTAAGTCACAGTTTTAAAATTTAAATAAAATAAGGGTATTCTTTTCAGTTCAATTTTAACTTTAAAAAATATTCATATATAAAATGAATCGTGGGAGATTCTGAGATATACTATATTTTGGTCTTCATTTTTACTGATAAGAAATCTACTGTTAGTTTAAATCTTATTTTAAGTAATTTACCTTTATTCTCCAGTTACTTTTAATTTTTTTCCTGCAATTTTACTACAATGGATCTAGGCTTAGGATTTGTTTTTATTTAAGCTGTTCAGGATTAAGTGTGCATCTTCAAATTCAGGATTCATGTATCTTTTTTATAATTCTGGAACTGTATCTGCCATTATCTGAAAATATTCTCTCTCTCTCATTGTCTTTCTTCTCTTTGCACTGCTTCATTTCATCATTCATATGTCTTTGTTATGAACGATAACCTCCTTTACTCTTCAGGGCTGCACCTTTGTAATTTCTACTATCTTCCAGTTTACTAATCTACTCTTGTTCGGTAAGCTACTGTTTAATCCATAGTTTAAAATTTAGCATCAATGTCTGCATCTTAAAGTCTAGAAGATATAATTTCAAGTCTGGCTTTTAAAATTCTCTCTCAGGGCACCTGGGTGGCTCAGTGGGTCAAGCGTCTGACTTTGGCTCAGGTCATGATCTTGGGGTCCTGGAATCGAGCCCGAGTGGGATCCACATTCAGCAGGGCGTCTGCTTCTCCCTCTGTCCCTCCACAGCTCGTGCTCTCTCTGTCTCTCTCTCAAATAGATAAATAAAATATTTTTAAAAAATTATCTCTCAATCCTTTTTAAATTTCATTTATCTGTTTAATATGAAACATTCTTATTCTATAATCTCACATTTTTCTGTTACCAAATGTCTATGCTATGCTAATTATTCTGTATGTTTTGTTGTAATATTTTCCTTCATGTAATTTGTACATTGCTATTATTAATGTTTTTTTCTAACATGAGAGTTTCATTCAAAGAGGGTCATAGCACTTCCTTACAAAATATATACGTGCCAGATCCCCAGGGAGTTCACTAGTTCCAGATGAGGTGATATGTTGTTCTCTTAGTCTGTGCTTCTTATACCTAGCAGATTATAAAAGCTCAGAAAACCACACACATGCTTGCTGTATTTTGATTGTTACTTATTAAAAAGAATAATTTTTTAAACACTCAGAAATCCAGTAAAGCAGATAAGCTTCTTCCTGACAACAATATTTTTTTTAATCATATCTTTACGGGCATGGGGTTCTCACAGGGCCCCAGATTTACTCAGAAATCTGTTTCGTCTACCCATTTCACACTGGCTCAAAGCCCTGCCACCTATATGTGCCTTAGCATCTTTACTCCAACGCATCATCTGTAACCACTATAACTTAGCACAATACACATCCAGACTCTTGGGGCATTAGATTGTGCCCTTAACACTCTAGGTTTGATTTCTTGCTCTGTTTTGCCACCTGGAGATTTCTCTTATTTTCTTTTGAGATTGGCTGTATTAACTTACTAGTGAGATGCTTGCTATATTTTCTGTAGCATTTTTTTTTTCTTTAAAGATTTTATTTATTTATTTGACAGAGAGAGAGAGAGAGAATGAGATCAGGAACACAAGCAGGGGGAGTGCGAGGGGGAGAAGCAGGCTTCCCGCTGAGCAGGGGGCCCGAGGCAGGACTCGATCCCAGGACCCTGGGATCATGACCTGAGCGGAAGGCAGACGCTTAACAACTGAGCCACCCAGATGCCCCTGTAGCATTTCTATATAAATGAAATGGGAACTAGTTTATGTCAACTCAGTTCACTACGTTACCTGAAGCATCACTTCCTTCTTTATTTAAACAGATCTAAAGCTCAACTATTTTGGCACATAAGTTTAAAATTAAATGAGTTAAATAACAAGGGAGGGGCACCTGGGTGGCTCAGTTGGTTAAGTGTCTCTCGATTTCAGCTCAGGTCATGATCTCAGGGTTTTGAGGTTGAGCCCTGTGTGGGGCTCCATGCTGGGCATGGAGCCTGCTTAAGATTCTCTTTCTCCTTCTCTCTCCTTCTCCCTCTGCCCCTTCCAACTCTCAAATAAATAAATAAATAAATAAATAAATAAATAAATAAATAAATAATAACAAGGGAATACACTTTATTATAGTAAAGGCCAAGAGGCATTATAGACAATCAACATATTATGTGAATCTATCGGACAACAAAAGGAAAAACAATGTTTCACAAAAGCACTCAAAATGTAGATTCTGAAGTGCTTACTAAAGCAGAAGAAGCCGCAGTGGAAATAAAACAATGAAATCTTTGTTACTGACAGTGCTTAGCCAGTGCCTCATTTCAGCTGCATACTAAACAGAGAATTAGAATACCTCTGTAGCTAACCTGTGATTATGCTTCATGATTTAATCACAACTCAACATATATATTCCAGAAATGGCATGTTTCGATGAAATTTACTGTAAAGGAAATATATATATTTTTAAATATTGTATACTCCTAGATTAGTAAAGGGAATTTAGTTGTGTATTTTTCAAATCATAGACATGGAATATTTGAAGGAAGGAAACTTTCAGATGAGGAAACTGATGTCTAGAGAGATTAGTAAAGCCGAGACAGAGACACATAGGGCTCGCATTATTTTACTCTTTGCTTTGTCTGAAATTAACCCATTTAAATTGAAATTTTATGAAAGCTGAAATGATTTACTGTTGGCATAATCTTTTGTAATATCACTTGTTATTTATTTCTGGTTACAGTTAGAAGACAACTTGTGAGTACTTCTTTTCAATATCTTCCTTTCTGATGTGTCCTAATATATATACACTTTTATTTCTCTTCATTAACAAATGAGTTACTTAGTATGTCATGATTTAGTTATTCAAGGGGAAAAATATTTTAAGTTGCTAATATATTTTCAAAATTCCCCAAACTATAGCTTTCCTAATAAAGGAATTCTGATCTTAAACAAAATGGATGAATTGAATGCTGTGTCATAGTTAATAAGTATGTGCACAGAACTCACAGTGTTTCCTCACTTCATATTTAAAAAGAGGAATTTGTTGGTAATATTTAGCATTTAAGGGATTTAATATTAGACCTTTATGCCACCATGGTAAAATTTTTTTTTTTTAAGATTTTATTTATTTATTTGACAGAGAGAGACACAGTGAGGGAGGGAACACAAGCGAGGGGAGTGGGAGAGGGAGAAGCAGGCTCCCCGCAGAGCAGGGAGCCCAATGCTGGGCTCCATCCCAGGACCCTGGGATCATGACCTGAGCCAAAGGCAGACGCTTAACGACTGAGCCACCCAGGCGTCCCTGGTAAAAAATTATTTACACCTGAGTAGCAGCTATTTTTACAACCAGCCAAAAAAGCCACATACAGCCTGAACAATTTATTATCTTCTCACTAGTCCCTATTTTTTTTTTTACACTTCAGTCATGTTCTTTGCTATTTATTTTTGCTTTTTCAAATTTTTGAATTTTGTTTTTCTTACAGTGGTTGTTGTAAGTTGAATTGTGTCCCACAAAAACACATGTTGACGTCTTAACCCAAGTACTTGCAGAATGCAATCTTATTTATAAATAGGGTTGTGGTTGATGTGACTAGTTAAGATAAAGCCATACTAAAATAGAGCAGACCCTTAATCTATTACGACTGGTGTCCTTATAAGAGAAAAGAGTGCCAAGTGAAAGCAGAGACATACAAGAAGACAACCATTTAATAAATAAGGAGGAAGAGAATGGAGTGATGCACTTATAAGCTAAACGACTCTTGGGACTGCCAAAACCTGCAAGAGGCAGGATGATGCTCCTTTAAAGCTTTGGAGGGAACACAGTCCTGCAAACACCTCGATTTCACAGTTCTAGCACACAGAACTCTGAGAGAATACATTCTGGTGGCATAAGCCATCCAGGTTAAGAGAAAAGTGAAAATTGTCTTGTATGCCTGTCTGTATCTGGAGAAATACACACAGTACCATTTATTTTCCTTTTGTTTTGTTTTTGTTGTTGTTGTTGTTTTTTGGCTTGGCTCCCATGGACATTTACTTTTACAATTCCCTTTCTTAAACCCATTGGGCTTCACCTCAGAATTCAAATTTATTTATTTATTATGTTTTTTCCCAGAGTCCAAATTTAGACTTTTTTATTTGAGATATTGTTTTCTTTAGTAAGAAATAATAAAGATAAAAATTTACCAAAATATAGGGGCGCCTGGGTGGCTCAGTCGTTAAACGTCTGTTTTCAGCTCAGGTCATGATCCCAGGGTCCTGAGATCGAGCCCCGCATCGGGCTCCCTTCTCGGCAGGAAGCCTGCTTCTCCCTCTCCCACTCCCCCTGCTTGTGTTCCCTCTCTCGCTATGTCTCTCTCTGTCAAATAATTAAATAAAATCTTAAAAAAAAAATTACCAAAATATAATAATATATTTCTTCATTGAGAGGCATTGTTAAAGGAACAGAATTGCTAAATAAAAAAAGGAACAGAATTGCTAAAATAAGTATAAATATATCTTACATCTGAACAGAAATTGGGCATTTGTCAGAGAATTACATATATTACCTTATTTGACCTTATTTGATCTTTTCAACAATGATAGATATTAAGTGGGTCAGGTAGTACTTTTTCTGTGTTATAGATAAGAATACTAAGTTTTTGTTAACATAGCTAATAAGTGGCACACTTCAGATAGAAAGAAAATCAGTTGTTAATATCCAGGGAGTGATTTTTTTAAATTTTTGTATTAACATATAATGGACTATTTGTTTCAGGGGTACAGGTCTGTGATTCATCAGTCTTACACAATTCACAGCACTCACCATAGCACATACCATCCCCAGTGTCCATCACCCAGCCACCCCATCCCTCCCACCCCCCTCCACTCCAGCAACCCTCAGTTTGTTTCCTGAGATTAAGAGTCTCTTATGGTTTGTCTCCCTCTCTGGTTTCATCTTGTTTCATTTTTCCCTCCCTTCCCCTATGATCCTCTGTCTTGTTTCTCAAAATCCTCATATCAGTGAGATCATACGATACTTATCTTTCTCTGATTGACTTATTTTGCTTAGCATAATACAGGGAGTGATTTTTAATATGGAAAGCTATTTTGTCCAGTTTTATTACAAATAAGTAGAAAATTTAAATATTGTAGCTCTCTGCAAGAAAAAAAAAAATACTTGCATAAAGCAACATAGGCCACTAAGCACATTGTTAAAAGTACTTACAGAACAACTAGCCATGATTCAGATTGCATTTTTGTTGTATTTGAACAATAAGGCAGTGAAAGAGGAAGAAAACAGTGAAAAGCATGGTAACTGACTGGTGAATTAAGAAGAGATACACAAAGCTAAATTCAAATTATAGCTATTTGATCCTATACATATTGCATTTTGTAAGCAATTATCTTAAGAAAATAATATAGCCAAAAGAGAACAGCAATCTATCACCCTATGATCCATAAAGAATTGCTTCAGATCAATTGTGACATTTTTTTTTGTATGTGTACAAAATATGAGGGTTTCATGTGTGAGGGGACATAAAAGCAGGATTTGATTCGATCAGTGACTGCAGTTGTATAATAATCTGCCAGTCTGGTTACTGATCACCACTGCATGCCTTAATAGTAGATCCCATTTCCTTTGCTCAAGATTGTAGGAGACTAATGTTTATGCTCAATAAAAAGGCATAGTTGGCCAAAAAAAGAGGACTAAAGATTTGGTATCTACAGAGAATGTTCTACCTTCCTCCTTTAAGAGGAGAAAAAACAAAAGCAAAAGCAATAACTCTGGAAATATTCACTAATCGTAGAAGCATTTTAATGTTTTTAGTACTTTTAACTTTGCTTTAAAAAGTCTTAGTAAAGTGGCTTAGAAGTAAAGTGGTATAAAAATAAATAAAGCTCAACTTTGGATCCAACGAATCAGACTTCCTATGAGTTACATGCATATCATTTGCCGATAGCAGAGAGTAACCACAGCATTCTCTCTTCCAGTATCCATCAGGTTTTAGAAGTATTAGAGGTGACACGGAAAGTCGCTTGCCTGAAGAGAAAGCAAGTCTCTCCTCATTAGCACACGGTAGTGATCCACAGGGTAGCCAGCATTTGATTATTAATATGAACTGTTTGGGCCATTAGCTGTCACCTGTTTCAAAAACTTGTGTGGTGATGTTTAGCTTTGGACTTCTTTCCTGCTGTCAAATTTAGTTAAAGTGTGCCTTTGGGATCAAATGTTGTAAGGGAAAATGCGCAGTGCAGCCATTTCGTAAGTCTTCCTCCTGTAGGAATCCTGATTGAAAACTAAATTAATACTTATACATAATATTTTGTACTAGCTTCATAGCTCCTTAAACCTTAGGATAGAGACAATATTTATTAATAATGTCCTGAGGTTTAGAGTCAGTGTGTACTCTTATAATTCATTTTATCTTTTTTGAATAGCAGTTAGTATAAATTGATTTATCCCACATTGATGTCAGAGAACTCTTTTTATTTCATTTTATTTTATTTTATTCTACTTTATTTTATTTTTTGGTAATTACATTAATTCTAGCTTTCTGTTAGATTTTTATAGTAAGTATTAATAAAGTAAACTTGGGAACATATTAATGTATTTTTTTGCTACTAATAATCAACATAAGCATTCCAAATAGAGAATCATACCTTTAGTAACACATTCCCATGGGTAATTCATGGCACATAAATTACCAAATTATGCCTCACCATGTTAACACATTCTCATTTTGCAAGAAAGCAAGAATGAAAGATCTGGAATTGGAAAGATTCAGTTCCTTCAATGTCTAGCCTGTTTATGCCTTTCATAGCTCAAGATGTATTTAAACACTGTCAACCTATCTCTGCCACATAGAACAACAAAAATTAGTTCACATTTTAATATCAAAAATGATATTCCATTTAATTAATTTTAAATTATTTTATCAATCTTTTAAAACTATCATCATAAGTAAGTCATAAGTCACTGATATCTAGGAAAGAAATATGGTCCTTTTCGTGAGGTACTTCAATAAGCTATTGGCATTTAACCAATAAAGAAATGATTCAAAGTCACAAGATTGGATTGTCAGTTTTGAAAGCTGAAGGTCATGCAGAATGTTCTCTATAATAAACATATGAATGAGTAAAAGGTTAGATGAGTGGGTGAATAAAAAGAGAGGTGTCTAGAATAAGAATTCACACTCTAGAACAGAGTTCTCTGTGTCTTAGTGTCCTCTGCTGAACAAAATATCATGGTATCTACTCTGATGAAGTATAAACTCTTGCTTAAAATGTTGAACCACAACTACATAGTCACATTTGTGAAATTTTTATTGCTTTACAAATCCACAACTCTTTCCTGCTGGAGTTTGTTGCGATTTCAGATCTGTGAAAAACATTTAGGTCTAAATGACTTTGGGATTTTGCCTGAAGGAGAAAAAAAAAAAAATCCATGAAGTATTACCTTCCATTTTGTTTTGTTGGGAGATTTGTGATGACCCAAAACTTAGCAAAAAGGTTCTGTTTTAGGAGGTAGAGGGCCAAATCTGTTTCTAAGTCCCAATTTTGAAACAAAAATAATTATAAGGTCAATGTATCCAAAGAAAAATATGCATGCCGGTTATTCCCACTTTTAAAGTGAATAGTGTTAAAAGCAAAAGAGCATGCTTAAAATCTAATTTTTTTAGATTAACCAATGACTGAGTCCTATTATTAATGGTACTTAATCAAAAATATCTATCAGTAAACATAACTTCAGTAGTTATTTGGCTTAAGTAATTCATGTATATGCCTGCTTATTAGAAATTGTTGGGGGAAGAAAATTCGTGGCCAACTGATACTGACAGTTATTTTCTTTAGGATGTCCCTGTCTGCTGACAGTTCTGGCTGATGCCTGGTAGTATTTTCCAATCTGCAGAATAATCATTTGCTCATGTTATTGGCCTCCAGCATAGTTTAGAAGCACTCACTTTTCCCATAGACTCACTTACAATTCCTTCATTATGAAAATATCTCAAACTCTTCCATAAAGAACATATATTTTTTATAATCTGATAGAGAAAACCTGGTTCTCCTGGCTCCCCCATTTCCATGGTGAAAAGAACAGGATCTGAGAAAGAAGTGGTGATATTAATACTTCTGAGCATCCCTCCATGCTTTGAGAGGGCCATCATCGGGTCCCACAGTGCCGCTAAAGGGAACAGAACAGGCAGTATATTTTCAAAAGTAAGCATAAAGGACTGACAGAAGGTTACATTGACCTGTTTTCTCATATTCTCTTCAGCTTTTCAAAAATTATTTGCTCTAAGTTTTACAAGCTTTTATACTAACGTTCAAGGGACTCCTTTGCCTATACTAATGAAGTAGCAACTATTAATGTCAGATTCTACCATGTATGAAAGTGACCTTGATTATACAGAAGAATTTAACAGGGAAAAGGTCTTGAGTATGACAGTAGATGTCCGAATGCTTGTATTATGCCTAAGTGTAACACATGCCCTCCACAGTATCTTTTAAAACATTGTGCAGGCTGAACAACAAAGGTCTGCCAATTTGCAACTTCCGGTTTACATAATGTGACTTGAAAGAAAACTGTAAAGCTCTCTGCCCTCCAAAGAGTTCATGCTCAGAAATTTTATCATCCGCAATACATCCCTTTTCCTCCCTCAGAGGTAATCTTTCTACATGCAAATATTTCCTTCTAGGGTAACATTTTAAGTTTGAAACAGGAAAGGGAGAATGAATTTATTGGTTTTCATTCTTTCCTGATGATGGATCATCAGCGGCTGCTGGTAACATTTTTCAGAACTGCACATGTTGAAAGGAATCTTCTATTTATTATTAAAGCCCTTTCTGTTTCCCAGAAGGATGAGGTACTTTAAAGCAAAACAACAGATATACTAAAATCATTAAACTTAGCTCTAAGAAGAATTTATAACAAGAGTCTTTGTCTAAGGGACATTAAACCCTAGAATGGAGAGTGTCTTCAATAGCAGTTTTACAAAAAGAGCAGAGGCATTCTTCATAGGGCCATTTCTTGCACTGACCTTTGATAAGAAGCCATGGGCATGATGCCAAATCATAGTTCTATGAAAGCATTTCTGAAGGGGGCTAAAGTAATACAGTCCTGGTATGTACCATTCTGATGATCTGACTTGATACAAGGATAAAGCTTAGAGAATCTAGAGAGATGAATAGTTGACATGTCCAGAGGCTGCCGACTCCTCCAGAATTTCAATTCTGTCAGTTATCAGATCATTGCAAATTGAGACTTCTTTTGGGCATTAACATGTTTTCTCTGTGTTGTACACTACTAGAAACCCATACAATGATAGCAATGGCACAACAATAAAAATAATAATACTACCATTTAATGAGAGTTTCCTATGCCCCAGGATCTGTGTTAATTATTTTACATGATCTACTTAAGGCTCACAACAATGTCATGAAGCAGGTACTTTTCAACTTATGTCCACATTCCCAAGAAGAAATTGTAGCTTACACAGAGGCTAAGTAAATTAATTGCACATGCTTATCCAGATAGTAAGTTTGAAAGTTGGAATTTGGGGCGCCTGGGTGGCTCAGTTGGTTGGGCGACTGCCTTCGGCTCAGGTCATGATCCTGAAGTCCCGGGATCGAGTCCCGCATCGGGTTCCCTGCTCAGCGGGGAGCCTGCTTCTCCCTCTGACCCTCCCCCCTCTCATGTGCTCTCTCATTCTCTCTGTCTCAAATAAATAAATAAAATCTTTAAAAAAAAAAAAAGAAAGAGAGTTGGAATTTGAATCCAAGCAACCTCCCTCCAGATCCCAGTGACCCTACTCTACATCAGTATCTGTTGAAGTTTGTCGATAATGTTTGTTAAATGACAACAAAAATAATTTGGTCCTACCCTCTTGTGCTTGCTGAGAATACTCTTGTATTACTGTAGTAAGAAAGGAAGCCTCAGACATACAGTTGCTGGTCTTATTTGGTGTGGTAAATGGATATGTGTATAAGTAATCTAAGAATTGAATCAAGTTACTGAATAAATACATTATAAAAGTTGTGCATGTTGGTGGGGGCTGGCTAGGACACAGTTCTGTTTTATATTCTGGAAAGCCTTTTCCTAACCTTACTAATTCTATAGGCGGTACTGGAAGAAGGGCTCTGAAAGAAAATTAACATCTTGCTATCTATATTGATTAATGGCTCCAGAGAATTTAATAATTGAGCAGTAGATCCTATAGAAAGTTTTCTTCTTGAGAGCATACATTGGATAGTTAAGCTCAATAATAGGATAGTTGTACTTTAAAAGGACTTCCTGAGATCCTTCAAAAATGTAAATTGATATATGTTGTTCAGTGCTTAATTGAGGTGAAGAGACTATCAGTGTACTAAGGGGCAAAAATAAGACTTGTAGGTTTGTAACTCATGGGGAAACATATATTTAAAAAAACCCTGAATCTGTGGAAAATACTTGGAAAATTATGATATTATGATAGAATTGCTCCAAAGCCTGGTTTCCTTTTCAAAAAAATGAAACAAACAGGAAATATGAAGCAAATTGTCTGACAAGAGAACTTTTCCCAAAGGCTTATGCAATGTAAAGCAATTAAATAGATACCAAAAAAAAGTAATTACTGAGTCTTGGTAGAAAAGTGTAGTATCTTCAAGGTATATATGATAGTAAGAAATTTATAAATGCATTTGTACAAGGTAACATTGGGCAAATTACACATTTAAACATTTTTGCAATTATAGGGAGTATTTTTGCTTTTTTTTTTCCTAGAAGTACACTTTTAGGGAAAAAATGTGCAATTATTGTTTATACCAGAATTTTAAAAATAAATTAATCAAATTTAATTAAAATTCAATGCTAAAAGAAAGTTCTCAATATAACTGATTTTCAAAATAAATAGTTCCTCTTAACTAAGAAAACCTAAATAGTGTTTTTCTTTGAACATTTGATTTTCCTGAGTTGTAAATATTTTTGCATGATTAATAATATTAAAATTGACCTATTTTTTTCTTCTGAGATAACAGAAGGGTGAAGAAATCATGTGACCTGGTAAGCTGAGGATCATTTCTCTCACATCACAAAGCATTATCTTAAGAAAGAACAAAGAAGCATGTTTGAGACTTTGACATTCCAAACACTGAAATAAAATTGCAGCACTATGAAAAAATTTAATTATAGTAAACATTGATTTTTTTTCTTTTCGTTTAATTGTCATTCCAATAATATATTTCTGTGGATTAGGATAAAATGTTTAAAAGAGGAGCTTTGGGAGTATATTGTTGTTTTTTTTTTTTTAAGATTTTATTTATTTATTTGAGACAGAGAGAATGAGAGAGAGAGAGCACATGAGAGGGGGGAGGGTCAGAGGCAGAAGCAGGCTCCCTGCCGAGCAGGGAGTCTGATGTGGGACTCAATCCCGGGACTCCAGGATCATGACCTGAGCCGAAGGCAGTCACTTAACCAACTGAGCCACCCAGGCGCCCAGGAGTATATTCTAATAGTTAAGCCATTTGGTTTAGAAATCAAGGAACAAAGAAATATAGTGATAGTTTTAGGAATTTCTCACTCCATCTTGGCCAAGTGTAACATCTCTCTAATATTTATTGAAAAAAAGTTTCTCTAAATTTCTGGATTTCTATGCTCTTTGAATTTATTTTAAGAAAAATGACAAAGCATAACACAAAATCTTGAAGCTTAGATAATCAGTTAAACAATGCTGGTTTAAAATATAAATATACATATGTAAATTAATATATAGATTTAAATTACATAATTATAATTTCAAATTGATATATTGAAAGAAAACCCCTCCCCTAAAATTGTGAGAATTAAAAAATGCACATCTATTTACATGAAGTTCGAGTTTCTGTGGGGATAGAAGGTAGAATAATGATTACACCTGGGAAAGGATTATGGACTAAGAAAGAGCATCAAGAGTTTTGAGGGGCACCTGGGTGGTTCAGGTGGTTAAGCATCTGCCTCTGGCTCGGGTCATGATCCCCGGGGCCTGGGATCGAGCCCTACATCATGCCCTGCATCATGCCCTGCATCGAGCCCCGCATCGAGCCTGCATCAGGCTCCCTGCTCACCAGGGAGCCTGCTTCTCTCTCTCCCTCTGCCACTCCCTCTGCCTGTGCTCTCTCTCTCTGTCAAATTAATAAATAAAATCTTAAAAAAAAAAAGAGTTTTGAAGTACTGTAACATGACCTACACATATACTAAAGGCGTCTTCATTTGTTAAAGGAATTAAGCTGCACATGTAAGGTCTGGTCATTTTATTACAAATATACTGTGGTTAAAATAAAGACAAAATAAGCGTTTTGTGTATGTAAAGTATAGGTGTATAGCAATGTTCGCTCCAGTCCATGCAGTATTTTTGTGGAATTAGACAAAAGCACTTCTGGACAGATGCAGCACAAAGTTTGGCCAAGAGAAAAGAACAGAATCTCAATTCTTATTCACTTAGAAGAGTCTATGTGGGAGTGTATCTGCAATGCTGCAAAAAATAAGTATTGGAGAGGAAGAAACGTAATAAGGTTCGTTTGCATGAGTTTAATCACATGTTAAGTTTGATGAAAACTATTTCATGTCAGAATGTTTTATAATTAGCAGATTTTAAACATTTTTAATTTTCTAAGGTAGTACATTATGTGAATTCTGACCTATATACTTAACTGTTACTCAGTGTTTGCTCAGAAATAGAATACAATTTCCTTCATGAAACTGATATAACCAATAATCTGTTTTATTAATGACCATAAAAAAATCATCTTTATCCATATTACTCACAAGTCAACTCTTTAACAATAAAGCTTGCACTTAAAGAAGATGTACTTAAAGTAGGGCTAATCAGGGCATAACCAAATATTAATTAGATTTTTTTGATGAAATTTAAGAGTTCAGATTATATAATCGGTGAATTGCTGTGGAAATTTGTTGGGACAGTCCCCTGACAGAACAAAAACATCTTGTGCTACCTTTGGGCAACTCATCAAATAATGCATTCACCTCAGAAATTATGATAAGAGGAAATCTAGGGTTTTCATTCTAGCAATAATTTGTGAGATTTTGGCCTACTTTTCTGGAGATCTTGGATATGAAGTCTTCTATAATGTGTTGGTCAAGATTGACAAGCAGATTCTTCAGTGTTGAACAATAGTACCTTCATTGCTGGATCCTGTTTTGATTTTTTTTTCCCCAAATGTAGTAGCTCCATTTCAGAAAACAAAGAATGCTATGTATGTGTTTATATTTGATAGATTTATTTACTTAAAATGTGTTCTAAATAATAGGCTTAAGTAATTAAGTTTCCTAAGCTTGAATAAATGAAAACTTCAGTGTATAAATTGTGATGTCCCTGAAAAAAGATACAGAAAATAAAAAAAAAAAAGAAATTAACACTCATTTTACATGATGCTAATGAAATTGTTGAAATACATTGAAATACATATTCTGACTTTGGAATTACTTCATTTTGTAATTTAGATTTAATAAAGTGTAGAATTAATAAACATGATTGTTGGTCATTGGTGGTTTTAACCACTGAATTTACTATCAATTTATTATTCCTATTATAATTTAGTTGTGGAATCCTTCAGGATTAGTTACTTTTGTAAGCTCTATTTACTAACTCTGAAATTTGGCAACAAATTGCTTTATTAATTCTCTATTAATGGCTGACTATACATACAAAATCATATTACAGAATCTTTGGTTAGGTAATTTACACATATTATGGTAAATTTGTTTTGTATAAACAGAAAGAGAGAAATAATGTGGGAATTTTTTCTCTTTCAAATAAAAAGAAATAATTTTAAATTTTAAATTCCAAATATAACTAAGCTACTTAAGAAGAAAACTAAATAAACTCATGATCAGCTGTTTAACAGGAAATTTCATAAAATACCTCACTTTTAGGACTAAGAGAAAACTATTTGTGATTACAAAAGTCATTTTTAAAAATTCACTTTGCATCAGTTATTTATTTACTACCACAAAACTGGAGAACAGAAAATGCTTAAAACCCAAACTAAAAGTAGAGAACATGGTTATTTGAAGACAAATAAATAATAGATGTGGAAAAGTTTTGTAAACTGTCAATTCCTATAGTAACATACATTTCAATAGCTACAATAATGTTTATTACTTCAAAACCATTATTACCTTAATTGGCAAATAATTATTTATCACCTACCTTGGACAAAGGTATTGTATTTTACCATGGGAATGGAGAGTTATAAGTAAAAGCCTATCTTCTTCAAGGACTTACAGTATAATTAGGAAGGAAGAACATATAAAGAGAGGGTACATGCTAATAAAGAGTTATATGTGAACTGCCAAAGGAGTGGAAGAAGCAATAAATTCTGTAGGAAATCAGAGTAGAGGGTGATGGTGAAATTCAATTATTAGTGTCCTTATGCAAATCAATTCTAAATTGTTTTATCTTAAAAAAACAAAGTTAAGAGTATGGCCAGTGAGAAGAAAAGGTCAGTTATTACAACCATTTATTTCCCCTTCAAATGCTGTTACTTTCCTATGGAAAACCCATGCCCTCTTGTGGACAGGACTATTAGTTTTAGGAATATCAAAGGTGACCTCATCTTTTTTCTCTAATATCAATAAGCATATGTTAGAAGTGGAGTCAGGACTGTCAGTATCAGATGATTTTTAGAGTCTTAAAGGTCAGTGAATTAACATTTAAAAAAGACTTTAATTTTTTACACAGTTATATAAGCATAATCTCAGCTTCTGAATTTTCTAAGAAAATGAAAGTATTTACTCTATAATTGTGATTTCCTGCTTGAAACTTCTAAAAACTTTATATAAGTATGTAATGTTCTGTGATTATATGAAGGTATAAGTAAGAATAAGACAACTACCCTTTCCACCTGTTCATTTAACTGCTAGCAATCACAAATCTCTAGACTTTAGACATCTATTTTCCACATTTCTTAGAACAGCAAACCTAAAACAAATCTAAATATCTGCCGCCTTCCTAAATCAACAGTGGTCAAGAACTTATTGTATGGAGTTGCAAGTAAAAATATTTCTTAGGGTATGTGTCTTAAAAATGGAATGAAATAGTTCCATTTTTTTTTTAAGATTTTATTTATTTATTTGACAGAGACACAGTGAGAGAGGGAACACAAGCAGGGGGAGTGGGAGAGGGAGAAGCAGGCTTCCCGCTGAGCAGGTAGCCCGATGTGGGGCTCGATCCCAGGGTCCTGGGATCATGACCTGAGCCGAAGGCAGGCGCTTAATGACTGAGCCACCCAGGTGCCCCGAAATAGTTCCATTTTTAAAAGTCTATCTTTAAGACTTTTATGTGGAGGGAGGATTGATTCTTCAGGTCTCAGTATGTAAGAAACCTAGACTAAAGTTTTTAGTAATTTGTTTGGAGGTGTTCAATGCCATTGCTGTTTTCATTTTGTGATTATATTTGCTAGATAGTTACAATATCCAAATTATTTAATTCTATGCATTACTTTGTATGCCAGTCACATTGCAATGAAAGCCTGAATTTAATGTTTTTAAGCAAACAACATACAAGATTAACATCCTTCATTAAACTGTCTAGTCCTAAGTACTTCTCTTTATAAAAAGGAAAAAAAAATAAACATTCATTGGGCTTGACATTATATAGAATGTCTAATACCAAGAGAAAGTCAAATGTTCTCTTTCTTTAAAGGCTATGCTAGATAATATATATCATATGACCTGAAGTTTACAGGCAGAAGGCATTTTACATTGGTTTCTTATTCAAATTTTAGAGATTTTTCACAAGCAATTTATGTAGGTACAAGCTTCTTAAAATGTCCTTTGGGCACATCTGTCTTCCCAATTTCATCAATTCAGCTGAATATAATACCCGTGTCCCCAGGTAAAAGTCATGATGCAATTCTATCAGACAGTTGCCGTACTTTGCGCAGTGTGGGTGTGAGAGCTAATTTTGTCCTTAGATTCAGAAGCTTCATTAACAGTCTTAACACATTCACTGCAGCTTTCTAAACCTCTCAGGCTTTAACACTTAACACTACTGCAGAACTGGGGAGAAAGAAAAATAAAATGTTATCCTTGTTTTGAAAACACATTCCTCGGATTGGCAACACATACAGCTCTTTCGTGCACTTCCAAATCTGAGCTCCAATAATGTCATGATCTGGAAGACCTTCAGCAATGCATGATTGATACTGTGGGAAAAGGACTTGTACACACACACAAACATGCACGAAAATTTTGTTTCAACCTAAGTGAAGAGACTTGCCTAGACTTGACGGTAGGGGTGTATATGGCTATGAAAGAGAACTCTTCTAAGGCAATCTTTGCTCCTGCATTTTTAAAATCTAAGTTCCATGTTATCATAAAGACCCAGTATTCATATTAATTTCTCCGATTCCAGTGATTAACACTTTTACCAAGGTGCTTTCTGGCTTTTAAGTGAAAACGTTTAACAAAATCTAACCTTTGATTCGTGATAACTATATTCAATGACTATACTAGCAAGTCCATACAGTTGGTATGTCATACAGATGTGAAGAAAAAATGCAAATTATTGCCTTAGCAATTGCAGCAAGCTTTGTCAGACTCACTCAAACAGCTATACTAGAGTAACATTAAGGGAAACATTGCCATGTCTGTATGCATTCTATCCATCTATCTGTTAATAAAGCACCATAATTATAGTTCATACAGCATACAAATTTAACTAGGCTAAACTTTGGGTTACACATATGAAAAACATTAGAGATGAATAATGAAAAATTATATAAACTAAAATTTACATATATTAACATTTCAACAGTTAGAAGTATTCAAGATGGAGAGGATATGTATGGCCACGTTAGCAATTGCTTATTTAATTCTTTTTTTTTTTTTTAAGATTTTTTTTTTTTTTTAATTCATGAGAGACAGAGCGAGAGAGAAAGGCAGAGGGAGAAGCAGGCTCCCAAGGAGCAGGGAGCCCGATGCGGGACTCGATCCCAGGACCTTGAGATCATGACCTGAGCCGAAGGCAGACGCTCAACCGTCTGAGCCACCCAGGCGCCCTGCTTATTTAATTCTTAATGCTTATACTGTTCATTTCCTTAGACAACATAATAAAATGTCTAGCTATGCAAAACCATTACTTTTTTTTTATTATGTTATGTTAATCACCATACATTACATCATTAGTTTTTGATGTGGTGTTCCATGATTCATTGTTTGCGTATAACACCCAGTGCTTCAATCAATATATGCCCTCTTTAATACCCATCACCAGGCTAACCCATCCCCCCACTCACCTCCCCTCTAGAACCCTCAGTTTGTTTCTCAGAGTCCATAGTCTCTCATGGTTCGTCTCCCCCTCCGATTTCCCTCCCTTCATTTTTCCCTTCCTGCTATCTTCTTCTTTTTTTTTTTAATATATAATGTATTATTTGTTTCAGAGGTACAGGTTTGTGATTCAACAGTCTTACACAATTCACAGCACTCACCATAGCACATACCCTCCCCAATGTCTATCACCCAGCCACCCCATCCCTCCCACCCCCCAACACTCCAGCAACCCTCAGTTTGTTCCTGAGATTAAGAACTTTTTTAATGGACTTACTCAGGATTTCTACATTGTCTCAGAGCTGAAATAGAAAAAGTTGTTGGGTTTTGGGCAATAATCTAAAATCTGGGAAATATCCTGATAGTAAACTCAAGTATTAATGAAAAAAATTAGTAAAGCAATTTCAGATACATCTGCAATGAAAATTATAAAAAAGCAAGCATTCCATTCATGTTTATATATCATGTAATGACATATGAATGACCAAAGACATAAATAGATTGGCTCACAGAGGCAGAGTTCTATTCATTTTTGTGGTGAACACTTCAACACAAAGTAATTCACTTGTTTGCATAACAATGACACATATCAGAGTACACCATTCAGTCTGCTATCATTACACCTGATTTTCTAGCAGGACACTCTAAGAAGCGATCACTTAAATTGAAAGGAAGAAAACATTCCTAAAAAATAGTCATTTCAGAAAAGTTATGCACATAAAAATTGAGTCATTAAAGAACCACATACATTCCTCCTTTTCTCCCCCCTAAGTCTAAGGTCCAGGAATGTTATTGAAATTGCACTATTTGGAGAGGACTTTTTAACAAGAATATTTGGAGACTTAAACCCACTCACATAAGAAGATAAACACACCATGGCAAGACTGCCATTCTAGCCCTATTTGCTACTTGCAGAGCATCTGTGAAGTGCAGTATTCTACAGTATTCTATAGTCACCACGTTCTCTGTAGGACACCTTAAACTCTTACACAACAGAACAATTTTATTACGGAAAGCAGACTATATGTAAATAATACTAAATCACATGCAAATATAGCCCCCCTACCATAGGTGAAGATTCAGGAATAATCTTCTACAGCCTATTTTATCCTGTGGATTCTTTCTTAAGCATTTTTGGCGTCTGCTTGCACATATACTGGTAGACAAATGGTAGCAGGCATTAAAATATTTAAGGGAAATTTATAGAGAAAATGTTAAACTTGAGAAAATTCCATTTATAGTCTCATCCTCTTCCTACCTCCATTCCCCTCCCTCTCTATACCACCAAACAGTGGGAAAGACTAATATTATTCCATTTTAGCATCTGTATGTCTTGATCTAGTCTATGTTCTTTGTAATGATAGACTGAGAAGTCTGGGGAGAACTACATGGAAGGGTCCCCTTTCAATTGGGAAAAATGGCAGGGGCTGTGTCTACGTTGACAGTTTGAGGAAGATGGAGTTATGTGATAACTTCCCGGAATGAAGACTTCTTGTGGTGTAGTCTGGACTATGTCTTATTGTCCTGATCTACTGAGCCTACAATATAGCTTTTGTCTCATTACAGATGCCCATCATAGCTGTACTAACAAAAGGGAAAGACCTAGAATTTCTTCCTGTGATTCTTCCTTCGATTATCACTTCCCACCTATGGGATCTTGATTTCCTTCTTTCTTATCCCAGCAACCTGTCTGTCATTTCCTCTTTCTCCCTCATGTGGCATCTTGACCTCTGGTTTCTAGATCTTGGATCTTTCCCTGACATTGACTAGATTATAGCTGCTCAGAAAAAGTGTAAAAATCTTCCCTCAACAATAAGCCTGGTATCTAAAAGGGGTTTGGGAAGAACAGGGTGCCGATTTTACTACCAACACATTTCTCTGTTACAGTGGATTTTGTGTTTTGTATTTATAACCAGTCAATGAAAAACAAGCGGTAACTGATAGGAAGTCTCTATATTTATGAAAGTTGCCAAATAAAAACTCTTAAATAAATGTCATCTATATTACATCATTTTATAAAAGAGGGTATTTTAACACTAAAAATTAGAAAAGACAATCTCAGAATAGTGTATATAATCCTTGTGAAAGAAGCATTGTGTGGAATTTATAAATATACTTATTTTTCTCATTACCTTGCACATCTATGGAATGTTCTCCCCCAGAGAACTGTTGTGGTGTAGACACCAGTAGTTGGGGACCACTGTCACAGTACTCTTGGGTTATGGCTTGTGGCATAGTGGAAAGTGACTGGGAAAGAAATCAGAATGCTAGGGAGCAATGGGTCTCCGGGTCTTCATTTGAAAATATGGTTAAAACATCTATTATTCATGCCTTCCATGACAAATGAGAAAAACACATGTAAAATATTTCTGTAAATAATAGAACACTTTGTTAAAGTAAAATAAAGTAACCTACTTAGCTATTACTATTCAGGATAATGGTCATGTTCTTGGAAATCTCTATTGTATTTTGTATCTTTTTGATAGATCATCTCCAAAGCCGGGCGGGGGGTGGGGATTACTTCAGGGTCAACCTCAGTCTTAATACAGAGTAGGAAAAGGAACTATACTGTAATGATCTGCTGCTAAGTCTTTTGAAATAACCTATGTTCCACGTGCTATTGCTCTCAGATGCGTCTAGAACAATCACAAGTAAATAACATAAATCAAAAGAGAAGCAATGAATTAGGTGTTTTGGATTTGAAGGCCCTCTACTAGCCGCATGTCCATCTTCACATGTGAAGTGATACAGGCTGCAAGGAGGCATGGTACTCCAGCTCTGTTGGAGCTCTTCTGCCTTTGGGACTCACCTGAGCTAGCACATTTTAGTTATTTATTTATTTTTCAAACTAGTACCTTTTAGATTGAATATTGACATCTCCTGATCCACACCACATTTTGTATGTCTCCTTTGGATCTACATTCTTATGACTAGCTCCTAAATTTATGTGAATATTTGCATATATTAACCCCACAAAAAGGAAGCAGCTTAAGAATTCCCTTCTATTTCAGAATTGGATTTATGCAAGGAACTGGCATGTCTGCACAATGCCTCCGATACTACAGAATTACCAAAAAAACCCATAAATGCTTGGAGGAGGAAGTGGAATGTATCTATTTTGCCATATATATATATATCCCCATTCTTTAATTCATAGATTATTTTATTTTATTTTATTTTATTTTATTTTATTTTATTTTAAGATTTTATTTTGACAGAGAGAGACACAGCAAGAGAGGAAACACAAGCAGGGGGAGTGGGAGATGGAGAAGCAGGCTTCCCGCCGAGCAGGGAGCCCAATGTCGGCTTGAGCAGGGCTCGATCCCAGGGCCCTGGGATCATGACCTGAGCCAAAGGCAGATGCTTAACGACTGAGCCACCCAGGCGCCCCAACTCATAGATGATTTTAAATCTTCTCTAAGAAGCGGTGTCTATAAAGTGACAGTCGTATTTAACAAGCAGTATTTACTTGCTGGACAATTAATATAAAAGTTCTGTTGCATTAATAAAAGTGCTCCATTTTTTTTTTCTTAAAGATGTTTTCTTTGTTTATTTGGATACAAGCAGGAGATATAAAGCAGAATTAAAAGGAGAAAATGATGTTTGAAAATTATAATAGTGATGCAAAGAAATATTGTTATGATACACTAAGTCTTCTATCAGATAAAATTGCAAAAATCTGCTCAGTTTTGGGGGTGATGCAAGGTTGTTACTCTGCTGGGGGAAATTTTAAAAACCATAGTTGATGTGCTCACATTAAACTCATTGTTGTTCTGGTCCTGGATTTGAGATAGTTTGCTTTAATTTGTCTTTTCTCTGGTATTTTTAGTTAATGACTGCATGTTGTCCTTAAAGAGTTTCCTTCAAAAGAGCTGATTCAACAAATTATTTTCAGCAAGGAAATATGTCCTCATTTTATCAATTAAACAAATTTCTTGTGTGGGTGTGCCTCCTCACTTGTGTGATTCTGGATTCTATAGTCAGCTATTCAACAGCCGCTTTCTTTGGCATACATATTCAGCTGAGCCTTAAGGCTGGAAGATGAGAAAGGGTCCTTGCCTTTAAGGGGTGCCCTCTCTCTTGATTTTCATTTCAAATGCCTTCCTCCATTCCTTCCTGTTTGGAATCCCTTGGCTGTTTAGAAACCACTCTCATGAAAAAATGACAATGAGATCAATCCATCTGCTTTTACTAAGCATATATATTTTTTCAAAGAAGGGATTAGCGCATAGTCATGGAGAAATAGTACTAACTCCATCAGTACCATACACAGGCTACAGACCGTAAAATGTTGATTTCAGAGGAAGTAGAGTTCCCTAAGGGCTGGGGCAGTCAGGTAAAGTCTCACCTTCTTTCAAGGGTGTTTCTGCTCCCTTCCTTTGCTCCTCTGACAAGAACTGAGAGCCTTCTCTGTGGATTCAAAGCAAGACCTGCTAAGCTACTTGACTGTAAGCATCAGCAACATCACATTGTTTGGGACACTCAGCATGGTCAACCTGCAGTTTTGAGTCTCTTAGTGAATTTAACCTAAGCCTGACATGAGAGTAGATGTAACCACAGCACACAAAAATGTGGGAATCCATTTTGGTTTTGGCCAGAAGCCTAAATAATATGGCAATACACTGAATCACAATTTTTGAGTAACAGTTGCTCATCAGGATAAAGCCCACTCTTATCTTGTGTGAATTAGTTAATGATACCTTCATTTTGTGATCACCCCCTTTCAAGTCAGCCAACAAATACTTATGAGCATCTTCTAAGGTTAGACAGTTTGTAGGCTTTTGGCTATTCAGGAGTGTCCAGGATGGAGTCCTTGCCCTAGAGATTTATATTTCATTTGGAAAAAAAAAATAGTTTATAATTATATAAATAAATCAATAGGTTGTTTCAGGGAAGGATGGGCGCTATGAAGATGTCACAGGTAATTATGGAGATTTTTATGCAGAGTTAAAAACTGAGTAGAATCATGGTTGGTGAGATGGAGATAACTATTCAAGGATCTGTGGCATTGGCTGAGGAAGTGGGGGAGAGGCCCTTGCAAAATAGTCAGTTCAAGGCCCAGAAAAGAAACAGGTCTGTCATGTTATGAGGGGTCTTCCCTAACGTTCCGTTGCTTGGCTGGGACTTCATGAGGCTCTCTATGCCTTCCCAACTGCTTCCTATTTTGTTACGGGCATCTTGCTCAAAGCTGGATGTGCTATCTAATACCAAGAGGCCATCCAAAGAAGCCTAAGCATCACCACCACCCCAAAACTCCTGTGGTATTCCTCTATCTCCACATTATTAGACACATACCCTTAGAGAGAAATGCCAGCCCAGATGAAGACAAAGTTCCCTCCACCTCTTTTTTTTTAAAGATTTACTTATTTGAGAGAGAGAGGGAGAGAGTGGGCATGTGCATGTAAGTGTGGGGGAGGGGCAGAGGGAGAGAATCTTCAAACTCCCTGCTGAGGGCGGAGCCTGACGTGGGGCTCTATCCCATGACCAATGATTTCACAACCTTAGCCAAAACTGAGTCAGATGCTTAGCAGACTGAGCCACGCAGGCACCCCTTACACCACCTCTTAAATATTATAATTCAAAGTCATTGTGAATGGTATAGTTACACCCAGAAAGATGAGTTATTCTGATTTTTTTAATCAGAAATCTGGGTGCAAATCCTGACATACATGATCTTAAGAAATCACTTAATTTCTCTGACTCCCAGCTGTATCAGTACAAGTTTGCATGCTAGGCTGTGTTTGTCTATAGTAGTTTATAAAATATATCTTATAAAAACTGTAAGCAAGGCAGCATGGAGTATAGAAGAACTGTAAGCAAGGTAGTGTGGAGTATACAAAGATTGATAAGACATTGCCTCTGCCCTAAATCTCTGTAATATCTCGTAAAGGTGATAAAACACATATAAAAGTTACAAGAGATCCATTGGAAAGTAACAGCACCATGAAAAAGAAAACAATAAAATGTAGAGTATAAAAATACATTATTTTTTAGCTGGGGGCCTAGAAAGGGGAGAGACTGTCTCCAAGGATTGGACTTTGAGTGACAGGGTATTTTCAACTTACATTCAACAGATAAGAATATACACCTACATCTGTTTAGAGGAAGTGATGTGGAATCTAAAGGCACAAAAGTGGAATATCATGGGGTTTGTTCAAAGAATATGTTCCCCATCCAGTTTGATGAGATCTTAGAAATGAAAAGGAATAGTGAGGATGAAGCTGGAAATGCAGTTTGGGAGACTGAATTTTATTATATAGGAATGAGGAAGCCCTGTTTTTTTTAGAGTAAGAAATGAAATGTTGTGGTGTCTTTAGGAATATATACGCACTTCTCTACACAGGAGAACTAGTAGTGGGGAAAGACTGAAGGCTGGGAGTTCTGGTAGATCAGTAGAACATTAATGAACAAGTACAAAATATCCATCTAAGGACATCAAGGGTAACATTTCTTAAAATAGATAAACCAACAGTGTTTATTATGATTATTATATTAACACAAATACTCAGGGTCTCTATATAGAACTTTAAAAATATTAAATTTAAGATTTGCATTCTTGTCAAAAACAATACATAGTATCTACTAATTCTAGTACTACTTCTATTCAGGATATTACTATTGAGTTTTTAGCTGTAGTGTATACCGTATTTCAGAAACTCAAGCTATAGATTACTTTCTTAAGGTTATCATAGAGCATTCTGGACCAATGCTATATTTATAATCACATATAGGGGTTGGCTAATTTGATGCAACATTCCATATATTTCATGAATTTCCAAAATATTAACCATCTTTAGTCTATTATAGATATTAATTATAGTAAATAAAACTATAGATAGTCTCATATATTTATTATATTTAAGATTTCATATTGGCCTTTAGTAATGCACTGTGAATAGAGACACCTGATATGCTTTATAAGAGAATTGAATTCTGAGTTTACTAATTACTACATATATAACCTTGGTTAATTTATTTAACCTCTCTAATTTCCTGATCTTTAAAACAGGATGATTTTAGTATCCAGGAGGATTAAATGGGTTAATAAAAGTAAAATTCTTTAGGGTCGCCTGGGTGGCTCAGTCGTTGAGCGTCTGCCTTCGGCTCAGGTCATGATCCCAGGGTCCTGGGATCGAGCCCCGCATCGGGCTCCCTGCTCGGCGGGAGGCCTGCTTCTCCCTCTCCCACTCCCCCTGCTTGTGTTCCCTCTCTCGCTGTGTCTCTCTCTCTCAAATAAATAAAATCTTTAAAAAAAACCCAAAAAACTAAAATTCTTTAAACAGTTTTAGCACTCAGTGATTGTTTCAAAATAGTACTTGTTATTATATACCAGTCACTTTCTCTTCTCAAAGGTCAATTTTATTCTATAAATAAGTCTTAAAATTTCCAAGATTGATTTTGAGAAAGGGGAGGACAAGCCATACATTATAGTGACATTATTGCCTTTTTTCTACTAAAGTCTATAGGAACCAAACTGAAGAAAAAATTAGCAATTAACAAATCAATTTAGACTATGTCTACAGTTAACTCAGATCATATACACTAAAGAAGGTTCATGTTGGGGCTTGACTGGCTGTCTACATTGACAAATTAACCAGATAATTGACATTTCTTATCTTAATGGTGTATTGCAAGCATATAGGCAAGTCTTAGGCTAAATGCCATGCAGTATTTCAAGTCTAAAGTGAATTCGTAACAAAATGTGCAGTCGTTTTCGTTTTCATTAACCCATTGACATTCTTGTCACCAACCTCATTTAAAAAAGAAATTCCATAGAGATTTGGTAGATTTAAAAGAAAATGCCGTCTATGTACTTCACACCCCTCTATAATTAGTAATGTGGAGAAAACATGTTATAATCTGAATGGAAGTCAGCATACACTCAATGTCTTCGTTGCTCTGTAACTAACTAGATGTGTAAATTTAAGTCACTTAAGTGCATCTTATTTATATATTTATTTTTATTTATTATTTTTTTTTAAATGGAAGTCAGATGGATGATAAGAAAGATAGGCAAGGAAAAATTCAGGGGCAAGCACTCTTAGTATCCTTAGTGCTTGGCAAAATGCATGACACATAGTAGGAAGTGATAAATATTTACAGAACCAAACTTGATGCTTCCAGCCATAAAAATGCATGGATTGTATTCATTCCCTGAAATGTTGGTATATCCAGGAGGCTATGAAATAGTGAATGCACTGTCTCAGAAGAAACCAAGAAATAATCAAGGAAAGAATAACAGTCAGGGTTGTCAATTTAATCTTGGGAAATTAGCCATGACGGGAAAAGAACATATGGGTAAAGCAGAATACGGGAGAAAACAAACTGACTCGAATTGAGGTATCTTCAAAGGAATCTATACCTTAACCGCAACAGTCAAATTTGCATCTGAATATGATCTTTGAGTTTTACATGTGTGCATGCAAGTCAGGTATAGCCCAGCTAATTTTCCATTTCACCTTGCAACTACTTGAAATATGCATGTAACTGAATATATTACAAATTCTGCAGATGCAATTTATATGTCAGCATGAAAACTGCATTTCACCTAATTCTATAATTTTGCAATAACTATTATATATTTCAATATATTTAAAAGTGCTTAAATTCTTTTTACATCAATATTTTTGCAGAATATCATATATATGTATATATATACATATATATAAACAATAACCATAGTACTAACAAAACCATCTAATTCAAATCATCCATGAAATATATAAGAAAAAACTACATTTCTAAAAGCTGAAAAATGGTAATGGTTGCAAATTGTTCTACACAGAAGCAGCTTTACTTTACTTGTATTCAGTATATGCTTGTCATTAGGATAACTGCATGCCTAGCACTACTTCAAATTCTCACATCAGTTTTATAAGTTGAAATGGCTTACCATTCTAGAGGTGAGGAAACCGGAGTTCAGAAGGTTCATGTGATTTTTCAAGGTACCACAAGTAGCAAGAATCTGATCTGAGATTAAAGGCTGGGACTGATTAAATCTATGCCAGTGGTAGTTTCTTCATATTATATGAATCTAATTTTCTTTAGGAAATGTACAGGAAATAATAATTTAAACATTTAATGTAGACTTATTTTAGAATTAAGGTGAAATACCTAGTTCTCAACTTCCTAATAATTAATGACAAATATCTAGAAGAATATAGTCCATGCATATTTGTAATAAACAATCAGAAGAATGACTTTGCTATTGTTTTGATTCCACAGTCACTTTCTCTTCTCAAAGGTCAATTTTATTCTGTAAATAAGTCTTAAAATTTCCAAGATTGATTTTGAGAAAGGGGAAGATAAGCCATACATTATAGTGACATTATTGTCTATTTTTTTTAGGAAATGGATTCTGACAAGGGAACAGGAAGAAATCTATGAGTTTTCAATTATTATTACTGTAATTAACAAGCCAAACAACCTTAGTTCTCCATTAAGATCCAAGTTGAGTAAAACAGAATATGAAACTCTGCCTGATCAGACTATTCAGAAAAATGAATGTAAAATTTCTTTTGTGATTAAAAATCAGTCTGCACATCCTATTCAAAGAAAAAGGTATTACTTTGTGCAAGAGTCACTATTGACTAATTTGAAATAGAAGGAGTGTGGACATAGAGAACAGTGTCCCAGTAGTTTGTGTCTTGAAATTTGTCAAAGGATTAGATGGGAAACAATGTAATGATATTAACAGCAGATTTGATTAACTCCTTATTAGTTTGATTACATATTCTCTTAATTTCTTATTCAAGATGTTGTCACCAATTCAACTAAGAGCAGATTACAGTGAATCTGAAGTTATTTGTCCAGTTAAATGTTATACTTGCTACTCCAAAAAAATAAGTAATAAAGAGCAAATATTATGAGGGCCTCTAAGAATTTGTCTGAATTTTTCTGGTTTAGTTACTTAGTGTAAATTTCCAGGACTTCAAATTACTGATAATAAATAATAACTAAAGTATACATTCTGAAAGTATAAAACTTGTTTTTTTAAATTTTTATACATTAGTTTAGACAATATCTTGTGCCTCTAACCTAGAACACATCATGACAGAGAAAAAAATGTACCTTGTACTCAGAAAAATAAGATTCAAGATCAGACCAATTAATAGCAATCAATTAACTTATTTGGGTTGTAGTCATTACGTGATAGATTGGAAGATACAGCTAAAGTTCTTTTTAGCTTCAAAACTACAAGTTAAATAACAACAATCTTTGAACCAATAATAACTGAAATTTTATTTAAGGAGGTTTCTGAGTGACTTTAGTTGAATAAAACATTACTTCAATGGAATAGGTAAATTGGTGCAGTTCTTTCCCAATTATCTTATTTACAATATTTGGAATTAATTTACTCAAATTCCAAATGTGAATCAAACCATTTTCTTCCCTATTTTATTCTTCTCATCCCTAACTGCTGTCCTTTCCCAATTATATACTAGCATATCAATGTGGAGATTTCTCTGACTTGGACCAAAACAAAATACAGCTTTGTTAGGGACACTCTCCTCTTACAAATGCTGTATCTTCATGTGTTCCCTGGGTTTGAAATAAAGTAAGAATTAAAGTTTGGATAGGACCCGAGACAGGTTAAAAAGCTCATACAAATTTATAATCTCTCTCAACTAGATGGTCTACGGTGCTTAGGTTAACCTGTTGGACCATGGATCCTAAAGTTCTAAATTTATAAAGATTTGACTGTGTAATGATTTAATAATTTAAGATTATCTAATAATGTTCATGTTTCCCCGTTTCTTTAGAGCTAAGATTTTTTAGTTTGTTTTATCTCAAAATCTTTCTTCACGTGTGCCTTTCATTTGACAATATCTAAGTTTGGGAAAAGGTATTTCCATTTTCAGGTTTTGATTTCTATTCCATGACAAATCAATATAAACCAGAAACTCAAATTCAGTCTTTCTTTGTTATTCATGCAAGTCGCTTCATATAGTTCTCTAAGGTTGTCCAATCACAGTATCCTTAATATTTTAGGAATAATATTCAATTAAATTATAAATGTATTTAATATTCCACTATCCTTCACTCTGGATGTCAACAATAATAAGACTTAATCTACTACTGAGATGAGATTAGTCAAATATTAGTCCAGGGGTTCCCGTATTATTTGCTACCAAGATTCTGTGCCATTTGCTTTATAATGGTAGCAGCTAGAAAAGATCTTATTCATATCAATTTTGCAACCATTTTATTTTTGCACTTAATCTAAATTGCTGTCCACATTTCAGTAACTTCATTTACTTCTCCATCCAAAGTTAAATTACCTATGGTCATAAAGTTTGAATTATAAATTTGTCATCTTTACTTTCTCACTCCTGAATATGGTTCACACAACTTCCTTTATCATTTGGACGGTTTTTAGGTGTTTTCTACACTTTTCTCATCATGACTTTTCTATCTGTACATGCCTAAGTTTTGTTCCTTGAACCTTGTCTCCATCTATACTCACTTACTGATCTGTCAACCATATATTTCAGTCACACGACTTTTAATGTCTATATGTGCTGAAAACCACAAGATCAGTATCTCCAGGTAGAACTTGCTTCTAAACTCCAGACTCATACCCAAGATCTCTAGTTGGGTGTTAAATAAGCATCTTAAACCATTTTTGTACAGACTCAAATCCTGATTTCCCATTTGTCAGTTAACAGCAACTTTGTGCTTATATTGCTTTTTCTAATAAACCTGACCATGTCTTCACTTTCTCCCACACTCCACATTTAAGGCATCTGCAAATCCTATCTGTACTACCTTCAAAATATATCCAGTATCTAACTGCTATCCCATCTCAGTGCTACCTTTTGGTCTAATGCACCATCATTTTTCTCCTTAATTACTTTAGTAGGCTACAAGCTGATCTTTCCATTGCCTTCTCCCCACCCCTACACCTACAGTCTACATATGACAGAACAGCCAGATCATCTTTACAGTGCAAAGTCATATTATGAGTCCATTCAAAACCTGTCAAATCACTACCCGTCTCACTAAAACCTAACAAAAAACCCCACTTCATTTAAATAGCTTACAAGGTTCTACAGAATCTGTGATGATCTGCCATCCGCTGCTCCCCCACTCATTCCCTGACATCTACCTCTCTCCCTCATTATGTCACTCACTTCAGTATCAATCTTCCAATTCACCAGCTCAGTAGCTCTGATTATCCTAACTAGTAAAAGTTGGAGTCTGTTTTTACTAAATCTTGAATAAGGCAGGTAGATTCCTGTCTCAAGAGATTATCATTTTCTGTTTCCTCTAACTGGGACACCTCTCCCTTAGCAATCCACATAACTTGCTCCATCAATCAGTGGGACAACACAATTGGATCAAATTTTCAAGAAAGAAAATTTGGGGTCTATTGCTAATTTTTTTAGTTATCCATTCCTTTCTATATAATTTAATCATCTTATTTTAAACTGTAATAAGTATTCATTGGGTATAACCTTTCTTAGGCTCTAGAGCTCAATATTATTAATCCTATGGTTATCCTTTACATTATCCCCTTTTTCATATTCATAGACTCAACACTAGTAGCAAATTATTGCCACAGCTTTATAAGTTTGTGGGAATGTAAATTGGAGCAGCAACTGTGGAAAACATTATTGAGGTTTCTCAAAAAATTAAAAATTGAAGTACCAAATGACCCTGTAATTCCACTACTGGGTATTTACCCAAAGAAAACAAAAGCACTAATGTGGAAATATATATGCACCCCTATGTTTATTGCAGCATTATTTACAATGGCCAAGACATGGAAGCAATGAAGTGTTTATCAATAGATGAATGGATAAAGAAAGTGTGGTATATATACAATGAAATACTACTCAGCTGTAAAAAGGAAGGGATCTTGCTATTTGTATCAACATGAATGGATCTAGAGGGTATTATGCTAAGTGAAATAAGTCAGACAGAGAAAGACAAATACCATATAATTTCACTTATATGTGGAATTTAAAAAATAAAACAAATGGACAAACAAAAAGCAGAAACAGTTCTATAAATACAGAGAACAAACTCTGATGGTTGCCAGAGGGGTGGGGGCTGGGAAGATGGGCAAAATGGGTGAAGGAGAGTGGGAGATACAAGCTTCTAGTTACGGAATGAATAAGTCGTGGAAAGAAAAGGCACAGCATAGGGAATATAGTCAATGGTATTGTAATAACATTGTACAGTGACTGATGGTAGCTATAGTGTGGTGAGCATAGCATAAATGTAGACTTGGGGAATCACTGTGTCATACACCTGAAACTAATGTAACATTGTCTATCAACTATATTTCCAAAAAAAAAAAAAAAGAAAGAAAGTTTGCTTTGGTCCTTTTTACTAACATTTTAGAAACCTACAGAGGCTTTGATATTCTATTCTCCAAAATCTGGGTTGCCATTTGTTTCCAAATTATTACTTGGTTGTCCTCAAATCTCTCACTAACCCTTGTTCTACCTCATATTAAATTGACTCAATTTCATATTCTTAGCATAATGTGCATTGCAGATATATTCTAAACAGCCTTCAGGCAAATGATAGCATTCATCTGTTATATGCTTTCTTTATAAAGTATCTCAGACTTAAACATAGACTCACAGCATTGGTGAAAAAAATATTAAAGAACAACTGAAGTGTAATATTCATCCAATGCGTTTGTTTGCATATGCAAGTAATATAACAGTATACAATATAAGCATCAAATATATAATATCAGCCATTTAATATATCATGAATCTTTTGTTCTTGTTTTATTGAGTGAATCTGAGTATCACCATTTCTTAAAAATAGTATTTTCAGTGCATATGCATAAAATATGTGCAATCTTTATATTTACAGAATTAAATGATAGTGCATTGGAGTAGTAGAATAAATTTATAGATGCTAGTATTAGAAAGTATATTCATGAGAACGTGAAATTTCTGGGGAAAAATTTTTGTTTTGTACTTTCTAAAATAGTAGTACCAATATTAATAAATATACTAATTCTAGAAAAATAACAATTAGAAACAGAAGGAAAGGAGTAGAATTTAGTTATTCATCTCTTACGTACAATTCCCGGTGCTCATCACTACTACTGCCCTCCTTAACCCATCACCCACTTAACCCATCCTCTCCCCACCTCCCCTCCAGTAACCTTCAGCTGGTTCTCTATAGTTAAGAGTTCTCTAAGAACTAAGTTCTCTGTGGTTTTCTGGTTTCTCTCTCTCTCTTTTTTTCCCCCATATGTTCTTATGTTTTGTTTCTTAAGTTTCATATATGAGTGAAATCATACGGTATTTGTCTTTCTCTGACTGGCTTTTTTCACTTAAATATTATAATTTTTTCAATTGAGAAGTTGGACTTAACCTTATTTTAAAATATGAAATATAACAACTTGCTAAACATATCAAAGAGAATCATTATGCTATGCACATAAAACTTAACTTGCTATATGAGTAAATATAAATCTCATATATATGTTCTACATAAATTAACATCTGACTTTAAGATTTTATTTATTTATTTGACAGAGAGAGAGAGAGAGAAATATAGGCAGAGAGGTAAGCAGAGGGAGAGGGAGAAGCAGGCTCCCCACCGAGCAGAGAGGCTGAAGGCGGGCTCAATCCCAGGACCCTGGGATCATGACCTGAGCTGAAGGCAGACATTTAACCAACTGAGCCACCCAGGTGCCCCAACATCTGACATTTTTTGAGGGCTGACAGGAGAATCTTGTATTTTTTAAGCATTTAATTTCTATTGTTTTAATAAACTGGAAATATAGGGTGCCTGGGTAACTCAGTCAGTTAAGTGGCTAACTCTTGATTTCAGGTCAGGTCATAATCTCAGGGTCCTGAGATCAAGCCCTGAGTCAGGATCTGTGCTCAGCCGTGAGTTTACTTGAGATTCTCTCCCTCTCCCTCAGCCCCTCCCTCTGCTTGTGTGTTCACTCTCTCTCTAAAATAGATAAATAAGTCTTTTATTTATTTATTTAACAGAGAGAAACACAGCGAGAGAGGGAACACAAGCAGGGGGAGCGGGAGAGGGAGAAGCAGGCTTCCAGCCGAGCAGGGAGCCTGATGCGGGGCTCGATCCCAGGACCCTAGGATCACGACCCGAGCTGAAGGCAGACGCCCAACGACTGAGCCACCCAGGTGCCCCAATAAATAAGTCTTTAAAAAAATAAAAATACACTGGAAATACACGGAGTGAAGTGGAAACAGAAATATTCTTATTTTGAGATATAGTCTTAGCAAAAATATATCTTTATAACAGCAATATGTAAAAAGACTAAATAAAATAGAACCTCACCTTTAATTCTATTGAAATTTATATAGGTTTCAGTTTAAGGTAAAATTATATTTATATTTGAAGTGGATTTTTTTTTAAGATTTTATTTATTTATTTGACAGAGAGAGACACAGCGAGAGAGGGAACACAAGCAGGGGGAGAGGGAGAAGCAGGTTTCCTGCTGAGCAGGGAGCCTGATGCAGGGCTCTATCCCAGGACCCTGAGATCATGACCTGAGCTGAAGGCAGACGCTTAACAACTGAGCCACCCAGGCTCCCCTGAAATGGATATTTTGACAGGCATGAACTCTGGTTTATATATTACTGTATGGGATTTTTTTTTTATTATTAACAGACTTGCATGTTAGAATTGGTCAACATTAAATAGAGCTATCCTACAACCCAGCAATTGCACTACTGAGTATTTACCCCAAAGATACAAATGTAGTGATCCAAAGGGCACCTGCACCCCAATGTTTATAGCAGCAATGTCCACAATAGCCAAACTATGGAAAAAGCCTAGATGTCCATCAACAGATGAATGGATAAAGAAGATGTGGTACACACACACACACACACACACACACACACACACAGGAATATTATGCAGCCATCAAAAAATGAAATCTTCCCATTTGCAGCGACATGGGTGGAACTGGAGAGTATTATGCTAAGCAAAATAAGTCAGTCAGAGAAAGACAAGTATCATATGATCTCACTGATATGAGGGATTGGGGAAACAAGACAGAGGAAGGGAGGGGAAAATGAAACAAGATGAAACCAGAGAGGGAGACAAACCATAAGAGACTCTTAATCTCAGGAAACAAGCTGAGGTTTGCTGGAGTAGAGGGGGGTGGGAGGGATGGGGTGGCTGGGTGATGGACACTGAGGAGGATATGTACTATGGTGAGCACTGTGAATTGTTAAGACTGATGAATCACAGACCTGTACCCCTGAAACAAATACTTATATGTTAATAAAAAAATTTAAAAAAAGAATTGGTCAGTATTTTATAGTGAAAAGTTTTATTCAATTTATGTTAAAATATAAATTTTAAAATACGTGTGTGTGTATATATATGTACATATATATACACCATATGTATTGTATATATAACATTTCAAGCATAGTTTAGCTGTATTTTTTAAGAATTGTTCAGGTAAACACAATTTGACTTATTTTTGAGTAGGATTTAAGACTTTTTTCTTTATTCACAGAACTCTGAGTGTAATGAGATTTTTATAAACAAAATGACAAACCATTTAAAGTGAGGAATGAGCAAACAGGTGTACAGCTTGTGCCTAATAGGACTTCCCTTAGTTTCACAGTCTGATAATTTTCTTTGCATACTGCCTTGACCTGATTATTCATGACTTTTTGCATAATGAGAGAAAGCTTTTAGACATGTTAGGTATGACATACAAAATCTGCAGCTATTCAACCATTCTGAGAAGTCCTGTTGATTTTTTTTTAGGTAGGTTTGCAGTCAAATAATAATTTGATGCAACATGATTAAAATGTTGAACCTATTTAGTGAGTTCTTTGAAAACAAAGCATTTTAGAATATTTCACTACTTGATTGTATGCATAGAACTATTCTCATACTTGCTTAAATGTGTTTAAATGAGCAATTAACAGTTTGCTGCTCTTTAAGAATTTCTCTAAAACATAAAGTATTTTATTCTATCAGATTTGTTACCTTAATCCATTATGTAAGAAAAAAACCCCAAAAATTGAAATAATATTCCAATCACAAATATCATTTATAAATTGGACTTGGAAATATGTAACCTCCAGAGATAAATTTGAATAACAGATCTTGAAATGCTTAATAATAACATGCCCACAATTTTAAGTAACAATTAAATTGGAATATTATTTATATATTTGTATCTTCTTGTTCTCAGAATAGTTTTATTAGCAAGATTTTCTACATTCTTTATTTTCTTGTTATTCCTGACTTGGTAATTCTGTCATGTATGTGTGTGTGTGTGTGTATGTGTATACACACTACATATATGTGATTTCAGATAACTAGTTCCCTATTTTTTATGATATTAATTTTTATGATATTAACTAAAAAATAATTTATTTTTACCATTCAAAATAGTGCTACAATATTTGTCTACATCTTTGATTTTTCAATTATCTTAAGTTACTGTGTCAAAAGATTTAAATACTTTATATATTCTTTAAATACATTGGCAAACATATTTCTGAATGGTTTTACTAACATCCTCAATCCCAAATCATGGAATGTTGGATGGAAGATTCCCTTTGGCTTATTTTTTTTCTCTGAGCTTGCTACACAGTTGGGTTTGTTTTGTTTTGTTTGGGTACCTCATATCATTTTTTTTCTTGTAATTTGTTTTACTTTTAGTATACTTAATCCTTATCTGATGAATTTCATGTGTAGTGCATAGGAGGCAAATTTTCAAAATTCTTCCATTAAAAAAATATAACTCTAATTTTGTCTATACTTCTGTTTTTATTTTGACTGCTTTGTTAACTATATAATGCAAAACAAAAAAAATAATGATTTTGTTTGAAACAGATAAATATTTTTCTTATTCCCTGTATAGCATGTACAGTTGCGGATAAAACTTCTAATAGTACTAAGAATATTCTTTGATTTTAGTAATCTCTTCTTAAACTATCAGGCAATTTGGGAATTTTCTTTTTTATCTTTTATTTCTTTATCTATTTTGTTTTCTTTTGTTTTCATTCCCTTTGCTGAGCACAGATGGAGTTTTTAATCTGACAATATATACTCTACTTTAGTTCAGGAAAATTGTCCTGCAACAACAACACCATTTAAAAAAATTCATTTCCATTTTCCCTCTTCTATTCCTTCAGAAGCTATATATTCTGATGTTGGAATTTTCATATATATCCTTTTTTTTTTCTTATTTTCCACTGCTGTGGCCTTTTTGTTCTACTTTCTGAGACATCTTTTGAACCCCATCTAAGAAATGACAAGCTTGGTCTTAAATATTGTTCATTCTATTGTTGAATTTAACCATATTTTTATTTATTTTTATTTTGACAATTATATTTCTAATTCCCAGGAAGTGCTTATCCTTTCATGCTTCTTTTTCCTATCAACCTATTCTTGTTTTGTTTTTTTGTTTTTTCTTTTTTTCAAATGCTGAGGATGCCAAATAGAAATTATAAAATTTCTATTTTCTAAATCATTTCTATTTTCTCTCTGTAAAGAGGAATTCTTATCTTACCTTGGTCTCCATCCTTATGATTCTAGTGTTCTTCATATATGTGCTATATTTGATATCCCATGTTCTATACCTGGAATCCTCACGGTCAAATCCCCTGTTTAGGAAGCTGTTCTCAGGAAATGCTTGGTGTTGTTTGGGAGATGTGTGTATATATGGTGGCTTAGGGTGAGCTTTTCTAAGTTCTTGTGCTTGGTATTTCTTTAGGGTTCACTTGAAAGATACTACTTTATGAGCTTTCATTGCTTAAGAATTTTCTCAAGCAGGGCGCCTGGGTGGCTCAGTCGGTTAAGCGGCTGCCTTCGGCTCAGGTCATGATCCCAGGGTCCTGGGATCGAGCCCCACATCGGGCTCCTTGCTCGGCGGAGAGCCTGCTTCTCCCTCTCCCTCTGTCTGCTGCTCTGCCTACTTGTGCTCTCTCTCTCTGTGTTAAACAAATAAATAAAAATCTTAAAAAAAAAAGAATTTTCTCAGCATAAGAGAAAATTGACATAAAGTTAAGATTTTTAACTTTTCTAGAAATAATCTTTTGTTACCTATTTGTAACAAAAATATCTTAGGTAGAAGTAGTTTGAGTCACCAAGTATTTGAAATAGAATTGTATTTTCTTAACTTAAATGAATTTTTGGTCTCTCTTTCATTGTCAATTTGTACTTTTCCTTTGGTGTACTGCCAATTTACATATGTTAAAAATTTTTCTGTTCATTTACTCCAACACTTTCCACTTAGTTACAAGGAGACCCTTAAAAATATTCAGATTTTTATGTCAGTACTCCTGAAATTTACCTTTCTAAAATGAAAATCTTAACAAAAACTTTAGATAAGTAATAAAAAATGGTAGTCACTAATATTAAAGTAAGTGCATCACAACTTAAAAAGCATATTAAAAATCCTTCTCGGTAAAAAGCTTTAAAAGTTTCATTAACATGGAGAAATAAAAAATATTTCTTCAGGAGAGTATGAATCTGAATCCTACAAAAATTTATACTTTATTTCCTCAAAAAGAAATGCTGAAGCACTCCCATTAATATAAAGATCAACATAAACATATTGAATCTCCTTTAAAGAGAAGATACTGTGCCCTTTATCATAATATTTTGATGATTAATACAAATACCAGTTATGACATTTTCAACTGTTAGAGACTCAAAGTGAGAACAAATGTCCTAGCTCGTTTGCATGTAGAGTCACTGATTCACTATTACAATGTACTCAAGAGCATCTCATCTACTGCCGTGGAAAGGTTACCTACAGCACAAGATTACCCTGACTTCTAGAATCTCATAACATATTTATTGAAGTGATTAGCAATTGGAATTTCTTCCTTTTTTTTTTTTTTAAGAGCGAGAAAGAGAAAGAGAGCACAAGTTGGGGGGCGGGGAGTAAAGGGAGAGGGAGAGAGAAAGAATCCCAAGCAGGTTCCATGCTCACAGCAGAGCCTGACATAGGGCTCAATCTCTGCACCCCAAGATCATGACCTGAGCAGAAATCAAGAGTTGACACTTAACTGACTGAGCCACCCAGGCACCCCAGCAATTGGAACTTCTGTGACCAAGATTCACTACTGAAAAGTACATGTCACATTTATGCCACACTGATAAATTACCATTGCTTCTTATTAATTTAAATGAAAATATATTTCTTACTCCCGATACCCCAAATAAGCAGTATATGCACACCTCATTTATCAAATGATTGTGTTATAATTATTTATTTAGAAGGTATATGAATTTCTAAAATTTGATCTCCTCTGCAAATCTACAGAAATACTTTTTAATGGTAGAAAAGTCAAAATCAAAGACCAATACTGTCATATAATATTCTGTAACTGGGTTGTAAGCCTTATTAAGCCAGAAACATTTTTGGCTCATATATATATATATTTATATATTTATATATTTATATATTTATATATATATAAAACATTTTGCAATAGTGCTTAATGCATTGCTATTTTTCCTAAAATTACCAACACACACCGAACAACAATAACATCAACAACATTCCATCCTTGGATCCCTGGAAATACATTTGCTTTTCAAGAGAGCCTGAGGCATTGTATAAACAATGATGTCTTAATATGTTCTATGTGGCACAATGTTAGACATGAGAAAGATAAAGAAGAATGAAACAATGTAAATGACCTCAAAGGATTCAAGATACATTTTGGAAGAAAGGAGCAGGTATAAAATTAAAAACATCAGTACAACTAATGAAATACCACATGATAAACAAGTGGGTTAAGTTCCATAATGCTTAAAAATTTTAAAGGAGACACTTCCAAGGACTTGGAAATGACCCAAATTATACCTAGAATGAAAGGAAATTTCACCTGGGTGGAGAAACAAGTGAGATAGCATTATATATAATGATTAAAGAAATCGGTGGAGGTAGAAATGGGTATAAAAGAATATTTAGGAAAATGCCCAGATTATGTTTATTGGGGAAGAGAATTTGTAGATGACAAATTGAAAAGATCAATCTAAAAAAATGGGATTAATCTTTAGGCATTAAATACCATCAATTTTAACCTAATCTTCATATTTAATATATTAAGTAATATACTTCATAAACTTATTAAGTAAAAATTTTGAGACAAATGCATAACTTTGGTTGTAGAAAAGAGACTAGGTTAGTGAAATGAAAAGGAATTTGTGGAGCCTAGGGGAAAAGAGGAAGCATCCGTGGAAGTAAAAAGAAAGGAAGAGACTCGGGATGAAGGAAGAATCACTAGGACTGTCATCTGCATATGGGCAGGAGGCAGAGTCATGCAAGGTTATCAATATTTTAGCCTAAGAGAGTTAAAAAAAAGAGGGTTCCAGACAAAGAGAATAAAGTTCAGATAAAGAGTTGTTTGAGAAGGAGCAGAAAGTGGCTCTGGGAGGCATTTATAAACTCATCCAGTACCTGAAATTCTTCTTCTTTTTTTTAATAAAGAATCATTTAACATGGAATAAATAATGCAAAATACCATAAATTAAATATCTAAAATAGTCAACTCTAGCCACAGAAGCCAACACAATTTCCTGATTGCATGCACAAAAGATTAGCTGATTCGTACCTACTGCAGTAGAGAAATACAAGCAATGTAATGATTCTCATCTGACAAAACATAGCATACCAATGTTCAGTGAGAGAATTTTTTCTTTTTACTAAATATTTTAAGATGATGTAATAATCAAGAAGAAATTTACAGGAGAAATTTGACTCATGCAAGATTTGCACTTGAGTGAGAAGTGATGGTTGGAAATGTGGACTTGGCAGGATATTATAGAAGTGGTGGGCGAAGCCATTCAATAAATTAACTTTCTAAAGAACTTAAAAATAGAAAATTAGAGAACTAAAGAATGAGTTAGAGAGGGGAAGGGTGATGGCCCTGCTTCACTTATCTGTTGACTAGTTGCATAATCTTGAGCTTGTTATTTTTCTCATATATAATGGGGATACTTAGAGTTCCTCTATCATGAGAAAGTTTGGGGTGTGCTGTTAAAGGGTTACTCCAATGCTTGGCACTGAGTGTTTATTTCTTAAGTATAATCATTTCCTGTTCATTCCTCTTGTCACCATTCAGGTAAAAACATTATTATTTTAACACTGACTAATGTTGTGCTAGTTTTTTTTTTTTTTTCTTTTCACACTCATTTCTCTTTTAGATTGGCTCAGCATTAATTCATAAAGATTACTTTGAATATATACATAACTTATTAAAATTTTTCAAAGAATTTATACCTTTCACTAAATAAATTTTAAAAATTTCAGTCAGATTCATAGTCCTCCAGAATATTCCTTAATTTGCCTTTACAGTCTAATTCCCCAACCTTCCCTTACACATTCTTAGCATTTGAGTCAGATTGGACTATTCACTATACCAGGCATAACAACAGCTTTTCCACCTACATTCCTCTATGCATACTCTTCTTTCTTCTTAGAATATTCTCCATCCACTTCTGCTGAAATTTGTACAAAATTTTTTCCATAAAATATCTTGAATTAGAATGTTGTACAACCTCTTAGCATTTACTTGTATAGCATTTAACACAATTACCTTTACAGTATTATTATTTTTAAATGTAGCTCAAAGTGGATGAGAACTATAAACAAACAATTATGTTGACCAAGTGGGAAAACTAGAACTAATTAAGAGAAGGTACTAGAAAACAAGTTTCTGCTAAACATAAAAGAGAAGTTACTAGGAGAAGTTACTAAGATTCAAAGATAGAATGTAATGCTTTGAGAGATTAAGAATTCTGAAACTGGTTGGATGACCAACTGGTGGAGATATAATAGAAGCTATTAAACCCATGATGTGGGTTGATTTAAAGGATATTTTAAAAAATTCTAATTTTGATTTCAATTACATTGAAGTGCATAGTTTCAGTAGCAAGGACCGCTGAAGCCAGATACTAGGAATAAGGGCTATGTAAAGTCATATGGAAATGAATGTTTTGAATGTAGTCAAGAGAAAGAATTCGAGCTTAATTGAACATCAAGGTCAAAGAAATTGTGTGTTGGGGGTGGGGGCAGGGGTGTGTGTTTATATGCTCCTGTGTGCTTGCTTGCTTTTTGTTTTTCCTTTGTAGGGAACTCTGGACCAAGTGATTACATAGCTTAACAGTTCACTGTATAACATTAGCAGTTCTGAGAGCTATCATTGCATAACAAGCATCTTGATTTTTTTTTTTCTTGAAAATAGTGATCTGCTTTGACTAACTGACAGAAATCTTAGTACATGGGTCACTGCTTGACAGAGAAATTTTAAATTATTCAGAAATACCAATAATAGTCCTCATTTTTATATAGTACTCTAGCTCACACATAATGACCCTAAGGTTCTTTATAAGTGTTATTTGTCAAAAAGAAATGATTCTGCTGCATAACTAAAATTCAACAAAGAAAAATAGCTTTGAAACTATGAAATTGGGGTCAATTTTATATTAACTTATTATTTTTTAATGTATCTTTGGTTCCAATAAAGGAAACCAAAAGATACTATGATCATTAGGTCAGCATGAAAAAAATCACTTAGGAAATACATGTATTAAAAGAGAAGATTTGGCAGAATATGCAATTGTAACAATTTGAGAGAAGCTAGATCAATGAGAAAATGCAGGTAACTGAATGCTTAATCAAGATGTTCAAATCCATGCAAGGTTTATGTGCATATATGGATTTTATATTTTCATTTAAAAAAAGGTGCAATCTAAAATAATGTGCAGACCTTATATATACAGGACATTTTTGTGGAAAACAGGAGTACTTACTTCAAACAAAACTAAACTAAAATTAATCATAAACAAAACAAAATCCAGTGTACACATAAACTACTAAATTACTCTTCAATTTATGTGTTATGTAAAAGTATTTTAGAAATTATCTTAGTAAATTATAAAGCACACTTTGCAATCTTTAAGTGTGCAAAATGTAGAAGAAACCATATCATATTATCACTGGACACCAAGTTGGATATTTTCGTAATTGTGAAGAAGGACTTCAACAAGGCAGTTGCTTAAATAAGAATGCCTGAGTTACTCTTCTATTTCAAAAAACTTCACTAGAGCTTTTAGATAAAGAATAGAATATTTGATATGGCCTTAGTATGTCCCCTCACTTCCCCTTCAGCCAAGTCTCCTGCCTCTTCCCCCTTGCTGATCAGATTTTAAGGTGAGGCTTCTTTCTCTTTCTCCTTGACTCCATGATCCTTTCCTTCTCAAAGTCTTGGCACATTCCCTGTCTGGAGTCTCCCTAGAGACCCCAGTTCCCACACATATTTAGTGTCCCTCCTTAATTGCTACTTATTTAGGGAAGATTCTCAATCTCCAGGCTACCACCTGGAAGAGCTCTGGATCACTTTGTCAGCACCTCATTTAAGAAGACTAAGTCACACAGGGAAAAATATTAAGAATGTCTCTGTGTACCTGAGCTGAGTCTAATCCCACTTCTGCTATTTACAAGTTGTGTGATATGGGTAAATAATGCAATCTCACTCAGATTGTTTTCTTATCTAAGAAACTGAGATAATTATAAACAGCTGAGATGAAATGAATGAAGTTAATAAAATACTAGATAAAGATATATATACCTAATACATCTTCAAGTGAAATAAGAATTAGTATGAAGGCAATCTTGACTTCCTTGTTTGAAACATCTAATCAAGAAATATGTTTATAGATCCTTTCCTTTCTTTCTTTACTAAGTCCAACTCTCCCCAGAAGAGAGTTCGTCCCCTGGAGTTGTCTTAACGGCAGCTTCCTCTTCCAAAATCCTTCTATCACTGGGCCTGGAGGTGGGCAAATGCTCCACCTCACCACTTCCAATCATTCTCCTCCCTCTTCCTTAAAATTCCCAAGGTTTAAATCTCATTTCCAAAGACCATACCACACACAATGTCCATTTATCTCATTATCTTATTTATCTTCATCCTGTGAAGATTTTTAGCACCTGGCTCACTGTTACTTCCTTCAACTCCACTCCTACAGGCCCCTTGGATGTTTACATTTTCATAAAGGTGATTAGTCCCTTGACCACTTTTTCTCTGATCTTGTTCCTTTCCTATCTTGGACCCTCATTCCCATGGTCGTGTCATAGACCTTGCCTTTCCTCTAACAGCCAACTCTTCACCATCTCAATGTCAAGCATTCTACTCTTTAATCTACACTTCTATCGTTCCAGCTCAATTTCTCCAACTTGACTTCGACAAGTTAATTTAACTGCATGTGTACTAACAAAACAAAAAACCTACCACATTTTTACTGTCACCTACCCCCACATATCCTCATAATTCACTTCAATTAAATGGCCACCATTTTAATCACTATCTTGCATATACCTTCAGCTTCCTTATCCTTTTCTTATTTTTGTCATACCTACTCAGTCAAATCCTAACCACAGTTAAATGCAACTCTAAATCCATTCTATGCCTGCAGCCACACAGCTAAATGTGGCTAGAGAAAAAGCACAAAAATGGATATGCTTTTCTTAATAAGTTCATAATCATACACCTCAAGCATACCTCCATGCTTCAAGTAAAAATACTGCATTTCCAGAGTCTATTTTCTCTCCCAGTCTATTTTTAATTTTCTATATCACTTCAAAACTCCTACACCTTCTCTCCATCCTCACTTTTACCTTATAATCTTGATTCCAAAGCCCGTAGACTCTACAATGAATCAGAAGGAGCTTCTACAAGCCATCATCCATCCTGAATCTATCTCACTACACTTCAATATCTTTCCTCTTAGTGATCAAATGGTCTGTGCTTTAAACTCCAGGTTTGTGCTCCTTGCCACTTGTACCCTAGAATTCATCCCTTCTCATGTATTCTGAAACATCACTCTAGCAATCCTCTCCTCCCAAGTACTGTAGGGCATCTTCACTCCATCCAT